>NW_027070036.1:205453-282806 GCF_002906115.3 Quercus suber
TTTTTGGTTATTGTATTGTATTGTATTTGTGAGTTTGTTGAGTTTTTTCAATTAGATCATCACTAGGAAAAAATCGGTATTAAGGAACTAATTTTTTTATTGTTTGTGTTGGTTAGGACATAGATTAAACATAAACCAAATAGAAATGATCAAACTTATACTACATCTCATATTAAGAAATTAACAAAAAGTACAAAGAGAATTTTAAAATATGAAAATAGATAAACATTGATAAAGTCTAAACTCTAAACAATCATAATTTAAAGTAGTTTTTTATTATTAAAATTATTACTTATTTTATAATTTATTATTACTATTTATTTAATAATATAGTTTAATTATTCTAAACTTTTTGAGCTTTTTTTTTTTTTTTTATTGAAACAAACACACACACAGGGGAGAGAGAAAGAGATTCTAACACAAAGACACACCACAACTCCACTCAAAAATCATGACTTTTGAGTTTACATATGAATCTTCATCAAGTTGTGTATCGTACGGAAATAATACTATTAATGTGTAAGACAAAGCATTTTGAGAGAGAGAGAGAGAGAGAGAGAGAGAGAGAGAGAGAGAGAGAGAGAGAGAGAGAGAGAGAGAGAGAGAGAGAGAGAGAGAGAGTGAGAGGTCATGTTAATTGAGTGAGGTAATGGAGTTGAAAAGATTTTAATGGTATTATTCTACATTAAAATACAATATTATTGATTTAAAAAATTAATCTTCTTAAAAAAAAGTAAAAAAATTTATGTCAAGTTTTTCAAAATAACCTACTCAGTAATGTCCCAAACTCACTACTCACATCATCTGCCAAATCATATATCAGATGATTTTCAATATTTTAAGGACAAAATTTTAAATGTAGCACTTTAGTTGTATAATTCTTAATACATTTATTAATATCAATGTTGATATTAATAAACGTTCAAAATTATACAGCTAAAGACTGAAGTGGTACATTTAAAATTTTGTCATTAAAAAATTGAAAACATGCGACATATGATTTGGCAAGAGTGTGAGTCGTTAGTTTGGGACACTATTGAGTGGGGTCATCTTGAAAAATTGACATAAATTTTTTTACATTTTTTTCGGAGACTAATTTTTTTAAATCAATTATATAGTATTTTAATTTAGAATAGTATAAAATCTTTCTAACTCCATTAGCTCACTCAATAAACATAACTCCTCTCTCTCTCTCTCTCTCTCTCTTAAAATGCTTTGTCTTACACTTTTTTTTTTCTAGAGAGTTACAACATATGGCGTCCGCTATTGATGATAGCTCTTTATTATCAGACCAAGACACCAATCAGTTTTTGGTATAGGCGGAAATTGAATCCCAAATCTCTTATTCAACCATCAGAGACTTTACCAGTTGAGCTAACTAGAACCCACTCTTATACATTGTTTTACTAAACAATACATAGTTGACATCCTTATTAATTTTCATTCACCTGATAAAATATTGGATAAACTACATATTTGGTTCCTATCCTATACACCATATTTCAATTTGATTCCTAACTTTTCAATTATGTTAATTTAGCCACTAACCTTTCAATACCGTGTTAATTTAGTCTCTATCATTATCTTTTGGATGAAAATTTACGATATGTCTAATGACCAAAATAAAAATTCAGCTTATGTTGATATGACAATAAACTAAAATTTTATTTTAGCCGTTTGTTATGTCAGCAATGTTCATCCTAAATATAACAGCAGAGACTAAATTAACTCAACACTAAAATTTTAGGGACAAAATTGACACAATTGAAAGATTAATGACTAAATTGAAATATGGTGTAAATTATGGGGACCAAATATGTAGTTTACCCTAAAATATTTTTTCAAATTGCAACTGACAATTTAGGGGTGTTCACCAAACTGCTCAAATTGCACAACCGTACTCAAACCGACTAAAACAGCCCATAAAATGAAGTAAATGCACCGCATTGTGCGGCTTTCTCATAAAACCACACAAAACTGCACTGCACCACACCCATATATATTTATTTATTTTATATTAAATATATATTAATAATTTAATAATATATGAAATAAGTGATCAGCCTAGCGTTAGTTCATTTCAATTTCATGCTAAAACGATTTTGCTTTGATTAGATACACAATCAAAAGTTTAAAGCATCATTCACTTCTCCATCTCACTCTCACAAAATCAAAAATTTAGAAGTTTAATATTATTTTGTTTTGTTTTGTATACACCATATATTTGTGGTCCTTTTAGTTTAATATCAATATGTCATGATTTTTTTTTTGGTATATATTTGTGTTATTTTTTGTCACAGGTTATATTAAAAAAAAAACTTACTATCATATTGTCATTATTATTTTTGAGGAAAAAAATTTACTAATATCATGATTAATAGTAAATTAGAAATTAGCCATGACATTTTTAAAGATATACTATCTCAAAACCGACCAAACCATACTTTGTACACTGCACTGCACCATACATGTACCGCAAAATTGAGGTGCGGTGCAGTGCGGTTATGAATTTGGCCAAAACACACCGTAGAGTACGGTATTTAAAATGGCCCAAAACTGCACCACGAACACCCCTAACTGACATCTTTTTTTTTTGCAAAAGTAATTATATTATTGGTGTAAATTATAATGTTACTTAATATTAATTGTTGAGTACCTTATCATTAGACTCCCATTCCAAGGATATTTTTTCTTGATTGTCCTCCTATTTTTTGTGTTTATTTTTTTTTTCTCATGTGGTATTTGTTCCATGAATTGTTGAGGAATTCCTTCAATTCAAATACGTTCCTTATTTCTTTCATGATAGAAGAATAGAATTAAAAAATAGTTAATAATTATTATATATGAAGATTGATATTAAATTAAATTAATCTATTAGAATGAAAGTATGGTCAGAGAAAGGGGAAAAAAGGCTTTTTAAAACATTACCTCTCAATCAAGGTTGCAGTCTCAGGTTTTTCTAAATTTATGTACACTTTTGTTGCACTTGTAGATGACAAATAGTGTTCTACTGTATTTAATAAAAGAAAAATGTTAATTATCTAAATGAGCAGATATGTTTTTAAAAATATATTACCTCGAAATATGTTCACAATCGTAGATGTTACTGCTAGTCTACTTACTACAACAAAGGGTCTCGGATTGTTGGTATAAAAATCATCCTCAATTTGATCTGTTGCAAGTTCCCACAGAGTAATTATTATTTTGATTCCTTTGTTGGATGCAAAAGTGTATGAGTTATAAATAGTTTAAAGTAATATTATTTGACAATTTTTTTTAATTGTAGGAACATTATATAGCTTACTCTGCATTTATGTCTTATGATATCAATATTTCTCATTGGGACAATAGATACTTGACCGTGATCGTTTTCTACTGGTCCAATAGTTGGTTAAGTAATTTGGAACATAATTTATTTAAAAAGAAATTAGAAACTCTTTTTTGTTAGTCGAAATAATAGTTTTAAGATGTTAATATCTTAAAGTGTACATAATAAAAATCAATTTTGATATTCAAATCTAATCCGTTCATCTATAAGAACCATGTCCAAAAGTGATCAGTTCTGAATTTTTTTCCGGTTGACAGCATGCCACACTCTTGAAACTCGGACTTTTTTTCTTTCCAATTCTCTTTTTGATCAGAAAGTTGCTTGATAAGATTGTGGCTCATTTTTTAATTGACAATATTATCAATAGTTTGTATTCGATTCAGCTGAACTGTTGTTAGAATGGAAATAAACATAAAAATAAAAAATAAAAAATTATATATATTTGCAATGATGTGCATAACAGAGCATAGTTGAAATCTGCTATGATGTTGATTTATCTTATGAAATAGAGAAATAATAATAATTTTTGACAGGCAGAATAGAACATACCTTGAAAACTAGGAGTATTTTTCTCTTCAATAGAGAAACAAATAGTTTTGAGATGTAGTGTAGAACATTTTTTTGAGAAACTGATGTAGCATAGAACATACATTGTATATGTTGATGCCCATTTTTTGCAAATTTGTACCCAAAGGCCCATAAGGAAGAAAGCCTAGTGAGAATCAAGGTCCAAAGACCCACCAAAAAGACCGAAGAGCAAGAAATTTCCAAAGAATGAAGTGCAAGTGAAAGCAATCTATAGCAAAACACAAATCTGCAGCAAAATACAAGTCTGTCGCAGAATACAAATCTATCGCAGAATACAGTTCTCTGGCAAGATGGCTTCAGCAGATGAAGATAAATTGGACCCAAGACCCTTTTGATCCAGTCAACATCATTTGGCCCACAAAGGCCCAAATCCTTTTGTATAAAAAAGATAGGCATGAAAACTGAAAAGAAAAACACACGGCAGGCCCAAAAGGGCATGGCAGGATTGAGATAAGCAGCAGGAATAACAATCTGATATGACAGGAGATGCCAAGCCACGAAGCAAACACCCAAAGTAAAGGGAGGCCCAATAATCCAACAAGGCCCAACCCTCCAAAGAAAGGGACAAGTCATAAACGTTGGAGATGCAACCCACACCAGTAAAAGCCAAAAAGCACACGGTAGGATATGCGCACCAATTCTCAGACCTCGGCAAACGTATGAAACATCAAGAAGGTAAAGCATGTGTACGACCCAGGCATCACCAACCTATACCCAGCCACTATGGGAAAGGGTGAGGTCATGGGAGAGGGCATGGTCTGGCGGTGGGGAGAGGAGTGGAAACCCATTCTTGTGTTTCTTGCCTAGGCTCTTTCGGTGGGCACAGTCCTGCTGGGATGACATGCCACCCAAAAGAGGTAAGGCTGGATAAGAACCGCTGGGTGCATGCCATGAGAAACCGAGAGAGAGAGGGTACACACTGGACGAGTAGAAAAGGAACCTTCATTATCTGAAAGCCACAGGTCAATGGTGGTAGTCAGAACCTTGACTCGATAAGTGGTCGGCAAAAGGCTCCCATATCAGACAATGGCCATTAAGGGGCTAGAACAATAAAATCGGTCACAACAGGCTCTATATAGGAGACTTGTAGCTGTGTACAAAAAGAGGGGGGAAAAAAGGGAATTCGAAGAAAAAACAAGGGGAGGAGAAAACAAAGAGGAGAAAGCAAAGAAAAGAAAGAAAGAAAGGACAAAAGAAAAGAAAGGCAAGAAAAAAAGGAAGAAAATAGAGAGAAAAGATAAAACAAAAGAACAGAGGAGGAAAAAGGAAAAACAGAGTATTTTATGGTAGGCATGCACCCAAATGGGTTAACCCCCTCTGTCCCTCAATAGCCTTGTCCTCCATTGGAGGAAAATACGACTTATACTCGGGCACATACCATTTGGGGCTGACCTCTCAAAGCAATTAATTTCACCTTTGAAGTTACTTGCGTTGAGGGAGCAGTTTTCCCTTTCCTGGTTAGAGTCCCGCAGTAATATTTGGTGCGGCAGACTCATTCTTTTAACTCTACTAATCCTGCTCTAACCCTTCGTTTAAGTTTTATTCTTTAAAAGTGAGGCATTTTAAGTTATTTGCCTTACTTATTGCGGTAGAAATAGTGGTTGTACTTTTTTTTTATGTTATCTATATTATGTCTGCCTGCCATAACCTCTTAACAATTACTCTGCCTGCTATGAGCTTATAAACAGACTTTAGCAGACGTGGTGTGGTTTGCGCACAAGCCGGGCCAAGGAAGTGGAAAAGTATTTCTGCAGCAAAAATGAAGAGTAGTCATTCACACGGCAGAATGCTTTAAAGCACAGCAGACAGCTTTAATGCACAGCAGACAGCTTTATTGCACAGCAGAAGGCTTTACGGCAGGAAGTTTTATTGCACAGCAGAAAGCCTTATTGCACAGCAGACAACTTCATTGCATAGCAAAAAGTTCCTTCTGCGGTAGAAACGTCAATCCTGAGGCAGAAACTGGAGAAAAGTCTTCTGCGGCAGAAACAGAGGATAAGCCCACTTTGCCGCGTCTTCCCTCAGACTTGGACTCAACGTTTACACACAAGCCGGACCAAATTGAGTTGCAGTTGGACCGGTTTTAACTTCCTTACTCAGAATACTTGGGTCTACTACCGTGGGAGGCAGCCCAGTCCAACGCACAACAAAAAAGGCCCCCACATTATATAACGAGTAACTTTTTTAAAAAAATTTATAGTTATAGTTGTTAGGTCATCTCTATTTAAGTAAAGGGAAATTTTATTCTCTTGCTAGTTTGTTGCCTTTTGTATGGTTATCAATAAGAAATAAATTCCATGGCATGTCTTAAATAGGTCAAAAGTGGTTATGTTACTGCTATGTAAAAGTTTTATTTTTATTTTTATTTTTTTCCCTTTCAATTTCTAAGGTAACTTAAAGAAATTTGTTTACTTTCGTTTCAATCAATTTTTTTTGATAAAGAGGTTTCAATCAATTGGTATTCCGTTTGTAACCAAAAAAATAATACTGTTTCATGTAATTTATTTTTCATGTATATGAATTATGAAATAATGGTGATACTAATATATACACTCATAAAACCATCTTTGCCATATGAAAAAAGGCAAAGTATATTGCAATGACATAAAACTTGAACAATTCTTACTTATTCATTGCAATCCTGAGGTTTTATTTTCAACTATATCACGAAATAAGCTTTCTACATTAAAGTCCCAGAAAATGACAGCAGCAATCGTTAGAAGATTTAAGGAGGTTGTATTATATTGTCTTCCATTTGAATTACGTGCTTCAATCAAGCGAATTCTGACATTTTGAATTACAAATTCACTAAATCTACCCTAGCCATTTTAAAATCTTTCACCAATCAATTACAATCACCTAGCATCTCCAATAACCCAACGACAATATCAGAATCTACGGCATCTTTGTCCTCTTTACGTACCACTGCACCAATTCTATTACCTATTTTAAAACAAGCCTCCAATAATATACTTTGATATCACGAAATGTATGATTATGGAATCCATTACTATTTATTGAATTATGTCAAGTTGTAGTTAACTATTTTTGTTAAACCAACCAAAATGTAAATATTATAAAAAATAAATAATAAATAAATAAATAAAACTTATTAAAGCAAATAAATCCTAATATATATTATCATTCAAACTTTCCAAATAATATATTATCATTATTATTTTTTTGAAGAAATAATATATTATCATTCAAACTTTCCAAATAACAAAACAAAAATTATCACACGCAAGGGTTTGTGAATAGTTAATTTAAGTATTGAGCTTTTTACATTGATTACATACAAATGGATTAAGAAGCAGTTCCTAATGAAAGGGAAATTAAAATCAATAGTGAGTTTATTTTCTCAATCTACAAGGTTCTTGATGTATGACCATCGTCTCTCCATCAATTGTTGCCTTTGCGCAAATCATCCTACCTTGTTCTAACCAGTTCAAGTGGCAGAGATTCCATTGCCGTCTGAAATATGAGTAATCACAACTTCAGACAACAATTTAGGGCCATTCATTGATTAAAAAACACAAATAACCAGCTTTAGTAATAAAACTAAAAGATGCTTACCCAAAGCGTAGGGGTTGTGGGATCAGATTTTGGATGCAATTTATATAGCTGTGACTGAAAGCTTATGACTACGGAAACTTTGAACTCGATTGAAAATGGACTGCAGATATAATTAAAAAATGGAGTCAACACTACTAGTAGTTTCAGTTGTATCTAATAAATACAATACTGACAGTAGAAGAACCACAGAGCACATCAGCTGTATATATTTGTGAAGAACATGTGCTGAAATCTACTGCATTTAGAAGGTATGGCAGCTCTGGTTTACCATCATTGTTCTGTTTAACAAGACCAATTATTACCAGGAAAAGGAACACCAAAGATATCAGAACTAAAAAATAAATTTAAATGTCCCCATCTTTGATTTTTTTTTTTTTTTTTTTTCTCATGTGTTAACTAAAGTTTAGTTGCCAACTTGCTGATTTGCCTAAATAATCTATATCACCCTTTCTTAAGTACAAAGCACAGACAACACATGAATTCATATGATCTATTAAATTCTAGTTCCTAGGACAAACAGGCAAATTCTAATGGCTAAAAGTGTTGAACCAATCAAAGAAATCATATACAGCTGTCTTTTCAAACTTCCTAACTCCCTTAGGGAATTCACCTCCCACCCCTTTTTTATTTAAGAAAAAAAAGAATAACATGAAAAGAAATGGGGGGCACCCTTGAGAAAAGCTTATTCCTCAAAAATATAGCAAGAAGCCACAAAATTCTATCATATGCAGATTAGGCTTCATGCTGTTGCATGGTCACAATAAAGATTGCATGCATTTTGAAACACTGATCCTAAATATAATCATAAAAATCTTTAGTCTTTCATGGGTCACACAAAACTAATCCCACATTTGTCAATATGCAAATGCCTTCATGTAGGCTAAAAACCAACTCCATTGCATCAAATGTGTTTAGTCTATAATTGATTGTTATGTCATTCAAATCTGAATAACAGAGGATAAGGTTTTAAAACATGGTGTGGTGGGTAAGGGTAAGGAAAAGCTTCGGATTTTAGGGTTTTTAAGGGAAGCATGGTCAATA
Organism: Quercus suber; assembly: GCF_002906115.3. Lineage (NCBI taxonomy): Eukaryota > Viridiplantae > Streptophyta > Magnoliopsida > Fagales > Fagaceae > Quercus > Quercus suber. The sequence goes on from NW_027070036.1 coordinate 213,987, forward strand.
TAATGGGCTGTTTCTGTAAACTGATTTTGTATTTTGGATAGATAGGATTTGTATTTTGATGGGAAACGGGTTGGGCATGGTCAGTGTAGTTCTGCTTAGAGCCTAAGCACAAGCCCACACCTAATTGAAGTAAAGCATTCATTTTCAAATATAATTGATATTAACATATAAGGGGGAAAATGTTAAAAGAATATAAATACTAAAATATGTTTGGCCCATTAGCTAAAATTGATAGAGCATTGTGCAAGTAACTAATTTGTCACGTACGAAATAATATAAATAACAATAAACACAAATCATGCTATGTTTGGGGTGAAAGTGAAACATAAAAAAATCAGTGCTTTGTTTTTAAGTTAAAGAGTGCAAATGCGACAAGCGGGAAAAGGACTGGAGAGTAATAGAAGCAAACACAATATGTTCAGGAAAGGGAATCCCCTCAAAAATAAAAGAAAAAAAGAAGAAGAAAGAGACATTGCTTTTCTTTAGGGGAAGAATGAGGAAAGAGAGAACATGCCCAGAATTTTTCCTTTAAAGGGCCAAGCTTGAAAACATTCCCCAAAAAAAGTAAAAGAGCTTTCTCTTTGGCACTTAGGACCTTTCCAAAAAGTCCAAAGCACAAAGCGCTAAAAAGCACACAGTTTTAGTGAACACACTTCACTTCAGTAATCAGAGGCGCTACACTCCTTGTGCTTTGGGTAAAATTGAGATTTCTATGCAGTAAGGAATGGTTTCCAGATCTGATTGCGGGTTTGAAGAAGAATGGAGGTGCAGGAAATCAGAGAAATAAATTGACAGGATAAATTAAAGAAACATTCACAAGTCACAACATCAAATGTCAAACCAAGAAAATCTGTAAATCTCAAGGTATCAAACACTAATTCAATAAAAGAGTTACAAACTTTTATAAACAAAAAACCCTAGTGTGAAGTACTGCTAACCCTTGAATAAAATATATCAAAATCAATCATATAAAACACTCACTATAAGAATAAGACTTACAAATCAATAAGGCCCAACAAGTACCATGGATAATTAACCACAGAGCAAAAGACTTATTTTTTATTTTTTATCTATTCATAACCCTGGACCAAAAAGGTTTTCGATTGGATGTGCCTCTTCATTGACACAAGGGCTCCCCAAAGCCTTATAGTCTTGGCATGTGTCATATTCATACTCAATTGCCATTTGTTCATGGAAAAGTATTTCTCCATAAAAGAAAAGCCAAGATGCTAATGCTCGCTTTGACAAAATTAGTGGAAATAAATTTCTCATTGAGCTCAATTGGTAATCACACTTAAAAGTGCAATATAATTGGCTTTTGCTATAACAAATTTTCTCCCCCTTGGGGCCAAAAACTTGTTCAAAAAAAATACTCTTACAAAAATGCATTCATATAAGATTTGAGAACAATTACTTATAACTAGCAAGTAGCAACTCACCCAGCTAAGATTGTTGGACAAGTCAAAAGGCGAGGAAGTATAATATAGATGGGCAGAGTCATATTATGACAGACATCTCCATCTGCTATCTAACAAATGAAAAGAAATTATATAGCATGTTAAATATAATGTTAACTAACTTTAAATAAGTTAAAAAGATGTAAAATGTCACATGCCTGGGTACTCTGAATCAGAGATGTTTCAGTTACAATTTTCTCCCCAAGAAGAATTGACTCTACACGGAGCAAATGAATGTCAATGGAGTAAATGGGAACTGCAGACGCTTCTACAGTTAGTTCACCAGTGATGGGATCTGATAAAGAACATTGAGTGGACATCTTTCCTGTCACCCTGAATCCACCTATTCAGTAACTTCTATTATCAGAAGTGGGATAATGTCATTACTATATTCTCAGATAATGTCATTACCATAATTTCAATACTAATCAAAGAGAGGGTAAAAATAGAGGACACCTAGATAAGAATTGTTTTTTGCAATGCATCTAGGCTTTCAAGTATGTAGCCTTTCAAATGCATGAAAAAACAAAAAGACAAACATTTCCAGCATTCCACATAAATTGAAATTAGTACTTCAAATGTTAATGGACCAAAAAAAAAAAAAAAAAAAAAAAAACCAAGAGAAAGGGATAGCAGAGGAATGTGATAAGAAGCACACCTGATTTTAATTCAAGAAGTAGTGGATGTCTTTGTGTGTCTTGAGTAATATAAAAGATAACCATTTCAGGAGAAACTGGTCGCTCGAGAAGATCATCTGACGACAGCATAACAAAAAGTAACATAATTTTATTATCTAGATAACATATAAGAAAGACTAAGACTGAATCATACCTTTATCACTTTCGACTATGAACTCCACTGTTGCAGATAATGCTTTATGTAGGTATCCTCTTATTATATCTACAGTTACCAAATACTATCAAAAGTGTTGTTAATCAGCCACTGTCACTTAAATGTATAAGAAAAACAATGCCTAAATAAGGGAGGAAAAAGAGAGACAAACACAAATGGTACTTTCAACACAAAGGTGAACCTGTAGAGATTCTATCAAGACAAAAACACTCACCTGAGCACTGATATTGGCTCCATGGAAGGTCTCATAAAATCTTTCTAGGTTGTCTTTTCCTGGCTGTCTCAAAAACATGGAAAATGGTATCTGCCACAATACATGAACAATTATAAATTACAGAGGATACGACAGGAATATGCAATTCACAAATCTGTAACAAATAACAAACTAAACCAAAGATCAAAACCAAAATGCATTTAGCATGACTTTGAAAGAGAGCGGAAAAGATAAGGCTACTAAAGACGTAAACCAGACAGGAGAAAAAAAGTAACTCAACCCTTTAATTATTTTTTTTTTTTTTATGAGAAGCTGACAGAACATTTAAGCTAGAAAATATGTTACCTAAGTAAATTTTAGAATTATACAGAAGCATTCAGAATTCATGGTGGGAGTAAAAAGGGAAGTTCACACCACACATGAAGAGGAGAGAGCTTCCATAGCAGAACCTAGGAGACTTCTAACTAATACTTGAGTCCCAATACCCAAGGATACAACATTGCACATTTCTAAAGATAAAGTATAGAAAAGGCCAATTAAAGAAGACCTTAAAGTTAAACTCTTTCATCAGTAGTGCAGCTGCTGCACCATTTTTGAAATCATAATATTGTGTCTGGTAGAATATTTAATCAAACGATTAGATTCACAATGTCCTAATAACTTAAGTTTTTGGGATAATCAATAATTTATCATGGTATCAGAACAGGTGGTCTTAAGTTCGAACCCTGTCTCCACTCTAACACTCATTTAAAAAAATTTAAAAATCACGTGTTGGACCCCAATTATCAAGAGAGAATATGGTTCACATGTAAGAGAGTGTGTGAAAATAATGGTAGGTAAAGTAATTAAATTTTCCATTTTCTAACCGCTTACACTTTTGGAACAATTGGTAATTTATCAATTTCAAGGAAAAGAATTGTAAAAAAAAAAAAAAAGAATAGTTCCCGGAGATGTAGTACCTCTGTTGTACCCAAACCAATCTTCCCGGAAGGTCTAACCTCTTTACTCTTATTTCTGTTTCGAAGTAAGAGAAAACAAATTATCTGTACAAATCTCCATATGAGGCAAACATAAAAGTTAACTATCATGAAAGAAACAATCAACTAAGTAGCTCAATGGAATAGCTATTAATATTAATAGTTTATTACATTACAAATCATCACAAACATAATTAACATAGACCAAAAATAAACACAGAAACCGCCAATTACACATTATATAGGAACCAGAATTCACATAAACTGAAAGGTATAATTGAGTTATGGCTTCAAAATATGAACTTCGCAAAATTAGGGCTTCTCAAAGATTGAACTTACAAAATGGAGATAGGCTTGACAACACCATATAAGGACTCAATAATTCCAGCCGATCCTCCACGAATCTTCAAACAAACAAAAGCATTTCAGTTGAGATTTTACTATGATAGAGAAACGAAAAGAGAAATAGCTCTGTTTGGTTGCTGAGAAATAGGGGAAAAAAAAATACGAATCTCGTTTAAAAACAATATTTTCCGTCATTTTTCTGGGGAACCAAACGGAGGATTGATTCAAACTCACCTGCAAATTGACGGATCCATTGACAGTGAGACGAACACCATAGTGAGAAATGGAAGAAGAAGATTTTACTATGATTTTTCCCTCCAGAGGTTCCTGGAATTCCAATACTCATCTTTTTAGAGAATAGAGAGAGAAAGAGAGAGACAGAAATAGTAGGTATCTGTGTATAAAGAGAACGAGAGAGAGTGAGATGAGATGAGTTACCGAAGGGTGATAGATACGACTTGCACGGGAAAGTTTGAGCTCAATTGACATTGTGAGAGACGACGATTTGAATGAAGAAGCTAATATTATAAACCAAACTCATGAGTAAACAAACAAAAGCCTGGTAATCTAATCTAGCCTTTTATTTATTTATTTATTTCTTATACTAGTACACAATTGAAAGTTTGGCGCATTGCTACTCCTCCCTCGTTCCCATTTTATATAGGATACAGCTAACATATCATTTTTTTTTTTTTTTTTTTAACTAACATATCACTTGATATTTGGTATAGGGTGAGATTTGAACATAAATATGTTATTATTCAAAAACAAGGGATTTTACTGGAAGTTGAAATCCTACCTATTTTATTCCGATTTGAAGGTACATTTTTTTTTACTAAAATTATTGTGTATGGGCTTTTTAGATTGTCACGTAATGACAAAATTTAGTTACAAAATTAGTTATAACTTAAGGCTACAAATTCACCCAGTAAAATAAATATTACAACATATTTTAAAAATTTAACCATTAATTGCATGTTTTTTATGCTCTTAATACACGTCTTAAATTTTGTGTCAATCGGATATTATTTATTATATAATTTATAAACTTATATTTATGCATAATTTTAAATTACAAAAACTTGCAATTTAAAAATTTTATTGATGACATAGTTATTAATCTTTAATTTTCTTGAAATTTTGCAAGTATGGAGGATATAAGAAGAAGATGTAATCCAATGTTGGATTTGTCAAAATTCACCTCCAATAAAAAGATATTAAGTAAGTTTGTAGTCTAAAATTACAACTAATTTTGTAACTAAATTTTGTCCACCATGTAATGCACGTTATACCAAATATTTAATTTTAGAAGAAATTACATTTTACCATTCTAAACTATATCATTTATTATACTTTATACCTTAAACTTTTTTAATGAGCTTTTTGCACTCCAAACAATAACACTCGTCACACTTTGCACCATAACATTAAGTTTGGGGTTAACTTGAATGGAAAAGTATGATACCGCCTGAAAAGACTCAATTGCTCATTTTCTCAATTTCTTAAAAAATAAATAAGAAATTAAACTTTACCATCCTAAGCTATCAATTACACTTTGTACCATAAACTTTGGATTTTCTTCCGAGTTAATAGCAAACATAATGTTGGAATATAAAATGTAACAATAGTCATAATTTAGGGTGCAAAACATTCATTAGAGAAGTATAAGAGTACAGGTTGTAAAGTATAATTTTGGATATTGTTTAGGTAGTAAAATATAAATTTTCCTTAATTTTATTGATTGCACATCTGGCAAGATAAGAGTAGGCCATGTAGGAGACTGGCAACGTGATTGCCATGTAGGAGACAAGTAACAAATTAACATACCGATTATCTTGGGTGGTTTTGTCTAAATGGGTGCACGTGAGATGCACGTGAATACAAACAGTTACCTAGAGATTGATGCAGTTACTAGAGGGTATTTTAGGCTGTGTTTGGTTCCCGTAAAATATTTTTTGAAAAATAACCTATTTTTCCGGAAATGATATTTTCGGGAAAGAAAAATATTTTCAAGTGTTTGGTTGCATAATGAAAATTATTGTAGAAAATATTTTCCTGTGTTTGGTTCTATTCTGAAAATGCTATTTTCCTACACATTTTTCACATTTTCTCAGCATCCAAACAAACTATTATTACAAAAAATTTTAAAATCACAGCAAATTCCGGCAATCAAAAGCAGAAACAAAACCAAAGAAAAAAAAAATATCAAATCTAGGTTCGATCGGGTTCTGGGTTCTGGGTTCGATCGGCAACTGGGTTCAATCAATGCGGTGCTCGGGGCTCGGCAACGGGTTCTGGGTTCGCCGATGCGAAGGCTATGGGTGTTCACAGCAAGATCGTGCGGTGCAGTGCGTGGCAAGATCGCGAGATCGAGCAAAGGCGATCGAAGGTGATCGCCGGCAATCGAAGGCGAGATCGACATGGTTCTTGGGTTCGCCGGCAACATCTCCGGCGTGATATGGGCTCCTCTTCTTCCTCTCGTGCTCTCTCTCTCTTTGTGCTCTCTGTCTCTCTGTTTTCTGAAAAACGTTATTTGAAGTGAAAATAAAAAGGGAAATCATTTTCACCCTTGACTCACGGTCAACTGAAAATAATTTCTGGAAAATTGATTTTCCTTGCGCAACCAAACACCCAAAATTACAGAAAAGCATTTCCGGAAGTGATTTTCATTCAAAACAAACACAGCCGTAGCCAAAATTTATATATATGGAAGCAATAAAAACATGACACTAGCAGAAGGACAAGGCTAACTATTTGATCCTCGAGTATAAATAGGGAGAGATTTTTCAACATTGAAGGCCCGTTTGGATTGCGTTTTGGCCATGCGCGTTTGTGTTTGGTATTTTTTTTTTTTTTGGGAGAAGCGCATTTCAAGACTGTAGTGGGTCCCGCGCACTATTCACAAAACCCACATACTTCTTTTTTCAACAAAACTTTCCTTAAAAATGGGTCCCATGGTACTATTTACACATTTAAAAATTATTTTAAAAAATGGCAAATTTGCCAAACAGTATAATTCTAGAAACATTTTAGGCGGATGGCATGCATTCAAAGTTAATTAGTTAGTTGGATTGTTTTTTGAAGTCGAGTATAGCAAAATCGACTTTCAGTGGAAGTCGAGTACAGCAAAATCAACTTTCAATTGAAGTCGAGTTTAATATACTCGACTTCCTACCAAAAATGGATTAAAAAAAAAAAGCGATTTTGGCTAGAAGACAAGTTTACTATAATCAATTTTGGCTAGAAGTCAAGTTTCTTGAAATCAACTTCCAAAAAACAGTCCAAATAACTAATTAACTTTGAACGCATGTCATCCACCTAAAATGTTTCCAGAATTATATTGTTTGGCAAATTTTGCCATTTTTTATCAAAACAATCTGTATCAAAACATTGAGGCAAAAGCTTTTGAAGGTGGCCTTCAGTTTACAATGAATGTGGAATTACATGAATTTAATTTAGAAGGTGATTCTCTAAATGTCTATCGCGTTCTTGTTGGATTATCTCATTCCCCTGCTGTGGTAGCTCTTATTGTGTATGGAATTCTAGACTCTTGCTAGGAGGTTCGTTATGTAAGGTTTGCTCATGTGCCTAGGAAAGGAAATAGACTAGCTTATATTTTAGCTAAACATGCTGTTGACATTGTTGATTATTTAGTTTGGATGGAAGAGAGTCCTTATTTTTTGGAACAAACTCTTCATCATGATGTCGTCTTTTGTAAATTAACAAAGTTTTAGTTTTCCTATAAAAAGAAAAAAAAAAAAAAGTGTAGGATTGTAAGAGACTCTCATGCTCGTCAGTTTGTGAAACGGCTTATTATCAAGTCAAGTGCATATCACTTTGAATAGGTTTTGTTATCTTAAACTTGTTAATTTAGGTTATTTCCTTATTCTCGTTGTTAACTTGGACACTTCACATAAAAGTCATATCAAGTTAAGTTAGGCACTGCCAAACCTATAACCTCTCCCTTGAAGTTAGATAATTGCCTTTGAATAAGTGTAAATCACTTAAACTAGCATAACAAATTAAACGTCATACTAACCTTGAGCTCCGACATAAGGACCACCAATGGGAGAGGCAATCATGGAACACACAAACCCTGTGTTGGTTGTTCACAACTTGTTTCTGTACATGCAACCTATTTTCCAATCATTGAGTGCTAAATTGTTGATAGATTTTATAATCTTTTACTTTGAGAAAGAGACTCCCTAGAACAGGTCTCAATTGGAAAAAAGTGACTCTTTTAAAGTAGTTACAACCCATTCCATCTTTCAACTCATGCATGCACTCAAACCTTAATCCCATCGCCATGTCAACATTTCTCTCTAGCAAGCTCCGATCCATTCTAAAATATTATGGCATTACAATCAATCTCTAAGCCATTTATCCTTGAGAACCCATCCTACATCTCACCCACACTTCCACATTCAATTATAAACAAACCAAATTAATAACCCTTGAAATCCTAACCCCTTAATCTTTTCATATTTAGCAAATAAGGTACTCAAAGTCAAAACTATGGCATAACAAACAAACAATCGCCTGTTACTTGGCATGTGGTATTTGGAGTTTTTGCTAAATGCTGCATTAGGATTCTTAAAATAGGCTCAATTTCCTTGAAAATTCAGTAGCGATACAAATTAGATAAACGAGTCCACGTACAAAAGACAAAAGTACAAAACTGTGCTTATCCCAAAAAAAAAAAAAAAAAAAAAGTTGTTCCAAACGAACGCGTTGCTCCAACTTTTAGTACAGAGATGGTACCTGCATGCATGGAACAGTCAAAAATCTACATCAGTGATTTTTTTTGATGAATTATGTCAATAATTTTGATAACTACCATCTCTCTCCAACATATTTTACCCATTCCCAGAAATCCTAAAATTTCTTCTCCTCTTCTTCTACTGCTCGAACATCATTGATCAATCAAAACAATGCCTATGGCAATCCAAAATCTCATACTCTCTCTCCTAATTTTCTCTCTCTATTCAGTCACCGCCCGCTCCTTCTTCATTCTCTCTGAAGAAGATTTCAAAGACACCTCCACATCCTCTTCTGATGACTACTTGGCCAAGTGGGACGAGTTCGACCCTGTCTCCTGGCGCTCAGTCTTCGAGCCTGACTCCAGCTACGCCAATCCCGTCTCTGTTTCGGAGCTCGATTCGATGTACACCTCTGGAGTCGCCAAGGTGGTCTCGGCGGCGAGCTCGGGCTACGCGCGGGTGATGGAGGAGGCTGTGTCGGAGATCGATGCAGCCGCATCTGAGGGACATGCATGCGCACGCGATCGAGGTCGGTGCAAGGGTTTCTGTACGGGACGGGAATGATGGGAGACAGGAACAAATACAAAGCTTTACTGTTCCATCACTTCGCTGCCAATGGCGGTTACATGCAGTCCAAGATGGCCCTCGCTTATAACTACAAGCGCCATGCTGTGAGCGAGCGACGAGGGGTTTTTACTTTTTTTGAAAAGTGAATTTATTTTATGGGAGTTAATTCAACTGATAAAATGTAAGGTGAGATATGAAATTTAAATCTAACCTACCAAAATTGATTAATGACTTGTTCTATTTTAAAAAAAAAAAAAACTATAGTTTGAAATTCTCTATCATATACACCTATCAAAATATTAGTAATAGTAATAATAAAGGTAAGTTTGAAAAAGAAAATCTACGACAAAGTAGTAACGTATTCAATATATTATATGTAGGTTAACCAAAAATATAAATATATATATATATATATATTATATGTATGGTTTTTGCACATTAAAACTTCAATTTTTTATTTTATTTTTAAAGGCATGATTCTACTTACTAATGTAAAAATATCTAGTTATTACACCAAGTACAATTTATGTAGGTCTTTTTTTATATAATTAATTTAGAATCAAATTTATGTTATTTTTGTAAAGCAATAGTATAGATTTGTTTATTTTAGCTTAACATGCATGTCCGCTTATTTATTATTCTTAACTAATCTATAGTTTTTTTTTTTTTAAGTCTTCACTTTATATATATATATATATATAATTTATTTTTTAAAATAAAATATTTCAATAAAAAAAATTTGTCCAAGCCTACTATGAACATTTGTCAACATGAATTGTTACAAGAACATAACTTAAAAACAATATCAAACTCTGGAATTTATCATGTATTGTGTAAAACAAGTTTTTACCTTTAATTATTTAGTTAGATTAATTTTGGTTCTCTAAGGTTTAGTACATATGCCATTTAGTCCGCTAATTCCTTAGACCACGTGGCTAAACTAAAATTTGACACATTATTACTCTGCAGTGAATTAACTTTATAATGTGTTGAAAATTGAGATACATGTCCATAGCACAAAACGCAAAAAAAGACTAAAGAAGAAGCAAAATAGTTTTATGTAAATGAGAAGCTTATGGCACTAATTGACACGACACCATTTTGCAATCTCTTTAGTAATTGTTTTAGTAAAACACTGCGGTATCACCTAGATATAGATTAGTTCCCATTTCTGTTATTAACTAAGTCCACGTGTTAGCTTGTGATTAGTGGTTAGATTAAAATTGTTTTCCCACTTAATCAGGGAAGTTTGTTAGTTTTTGCTCCTTTCTTTTCCATAATTCTATATATAAGGGATTAGATATTTTCTATCTATATTCTCAGCTGCTTGTAATTACTTTTACTTGTCAATAAGAAAACTAAGTTCTATTTAGTTTTCTTCTTCTTCGAAGCTTTGAGTTTTTACATAATGACTTTATGTTAAAATTCATTTTCTCTCCTCCTTATGGGTATGTTTCTAAAAAATTTATAATAATAAAAAGTTTATAATGACTAAAAGCAATCACCTTAGACTTTATGACTAAAATTGCCTATGAGCTATAGTTAGGGTCCAACTGCGCATTTTGACCTTGATTTTGCTTTGTTTACAGATGTATGATAAAGCGGTTAAGCTCTATGCTGAATTAGCGGAAGCAGCTGAAAACAGTTTCCGGATATCGAAAGATTCATTAGTGATTGAACCAATGAGGATTAACAATGGAGCAGAAGAGAATGAGGATGCACTAAGGAAGCTCCTAGGGGAGGATGACGAGGAGTTCCAGATGTTAAAACATCAAGCACTACTCAATGGGAATGCTGAAGCCATGTACAAGATTGGCTTCTTTTACTTCTTTGGTCTCAAAGGTTTAAGGTGCGACCATGCCAAAGCTATGTCATGGTTTCTCAAGGCTATGGAGGAGGGGGAGCCTAGGTCTATGGAACTACTAGGAGATGTATGCACGAGGAGCTGGGGTTGAGAGGAACTACACAAAGCACTTGAATGCCTCACCCTTGCCTCCAAACAACTACTTTTCTCAGCTTTTAATGGGTTGGGCTATTTGTATGTCAAAGGCTATGGAGTAGACACGAAGAATTACACCAAAGTAAGAGTTATTCATAGCTCTTCTACGCAAAAGTTAAAACATTTCCTTGATCCTCACTTGAATAATACTTGCAAGTTGTAACATGCGGTGTCTATAGTTTGATACAATTTATATTTTCAGTTTTTTTTTTTTTGAAAATGGGGTTGTTTAAATTTTTTTATTTCAAAAAAAGAACTACATGTTTAACAAAGTAGTACTTTGAAAAAATGTGATTTGAAACTGTTTACGTACAAGCCAGACAGTTTTTTGCCACCACTCGTTATATTAATCATTTTTATTACAGGCAATAGAGTACTTTGCAAAGGCCGCTAATTTGCATGATCCTCGCGGCCACTATAACCTAGGAGTAATGTATCTAAAAGGGATTGAGGTAAAGAAGGATGTGAAGATAGCATTTAAATATTTTATAGAGGCTGCTAATGCGGGTCAACCAGAGGTAATCTACCAGTTCGCAAAGATGTTTCATACGGGCGAGGGGCTTTCTAAGAAGAACCTTCCTATGGTAAATTCAATTTGATCACATTCTTTTATCGTCATTTGCTTGTTTTTTATGTTTCACAAACTTTATATTTCTAATGTACTAAGATATCTGTCTTCCTGTTGCTTTTTCTTTTTCTTTTTGACAATTATCTCTTAAAAGGAGTTATAACTTATAAGCCAGTTTTAGTTCAAATAACACCTCCTCTCGTTATAAGAGCAAGGAGAAGATAAAATTGTGAATTCATATAACTTCTCGATCAATTACTAATTTCTCAAGGGAATCATCCTTATGAATTTCTCTCCATATATACTACCTAATTATAAGGATGATTTCCTTGAGAAATTAGTATATCCCTACCACGTTTAGAATTTGATTCAAGTGACGTGTTGGAAAATATCATCAACAACAACCAACAAAAAAAAAATCAAGGAGAGCTAGCACATTGCCTGGGTGTGCTGTTGATTGCCCATGGAAAGTAATTGGGTCCTGATTTCGAAAACTTAAGATAAACATGGCAGAATTAATTGGGCCAATGTGAAACCAACTCATAAATAAGTACTACCAATTATCACTAGCATTTGCAATTATATTTAGAATTATTAAAAATATTTAAAAATAAACAGAAATACATAGAAAGATATAATTCAAATTAAAGAAATTCATTTAAAATAATAGTAGCTTATATTGATGAAAAGATGAGGAAGATTTGATTAGGATAGTTTGTTCATATATATATATTTATATATAAAGGAGAGTAAGGGTCATCAATGGGCCGGGTCGGGCTGACCCGGCCCATTTTTACTTGGCCCAAGGGCACAATGGACTGGGCATAATGAGCTATTAACTAGTTAACGGACCGGGTCAGGCTGGGCCGAAAGAGAAAACCCCAGCCCATGACCCTACCCAATTCAAATTTGCTAGACTACTAGAAAAATATATATTTAGTAAACTAAGTTTAGCACAATTACTTTAAGTATCTTAGTGATTGGGAGAGTTTTCTTAAGAAATTTTATTACAATATCTCAAGATCAATTCTTCATACACTTCTTATATATTTTTGTTAAAAATTCTAAATTATTGGAATGGGCAACATGTTAGGCTAACGGGCTGGGCTACTGGGCTAGCCCACCAGGTGCCCATGGGCATAAAAACTAGCACACGGCCTAACCCACTGGGCTAGTGGGCTACCCATGGGCCTCAATAACAACGGGTTGGGCAACCCATTAGCCCGATGGGCTGCCGGGTTTTTGGGCCGGCCTGTGGACCATGGGCTATTTGATGACCCTTAAAGGAGAGTAAGTAACGTGCCAGTAAATAAGAGTGAGTTTATTCAAATTAAAAAAATGACAAAAAAAAAAAAGAGATAAAGATCTTTAATAATATTATTAGTAGAAATAGTTGAAAATTACTTGCTAATTAAGAAGGTGATAGAGCGTTTGTATAGGATAGAATAGAGAAAATGAATAGATGAACTAACCTTGATTATTATTTATTTTTTTGAGATAGTATCAACTTATGACGTCCACTCTTAATGATACTGTTTATCATCAGACTAAGACACCAATCAGTTTTTTATGTAAGCGGGAATTGAACCTCAGATCTCTTATTTAACTATCAAAGACTTTACAAATTGAGTTAACTGGAACCCACAACCTTGATTATTTAATTTGTTAAGAATCAACAACCAAACTAAAAGTTTGGGACTTAAGGCTTTGTTATTGTAACTATTCTTTTTGACAAGTTATTTAATGGCAAGATAGTAAATGCTTTTGACCAATTAATTTAATTAACAACTACTTTGTCTCCCCAAGGAAAAAAATTTACAGGATTTGGATTTATCAAAGTACTTTCCTTCCCCCCCCCACCCCCAACCCCCCAAAATGATCAAAAAATTTTACAGTCCTTTTGAGAGTTAGATATTTGAATTGCATGGAAATTCCTAGCAGCTATCTTGAATCTTATTAAGTTGCCCTAACTCTGATTTATCTACCAATCAATAATTGAGCTTTATATGATTTCAGGCAATTAGATTCTACAAATCTGTTGCAGAACGTGGACCATGGAGTTTGTTATCAAGATGGGCACCTGAATCATACTTAAAAGTTGATGCGGGCACTGCGCTCTTCTTGTATTCAAAGATGGCTGAGCTAGGTTATGAGGTTGCACAGAGCAATGCTGCATGGATACTCGACATGTATGGGAAACGAAGTATGTGCATGGGAGAATATGGATTGTGCACAGATGCAGAAAGGCATCAACGTGCACATTCTTTGTGGTGGCAAGCTTCCGGGCAGGGTAATCAATATGCTGCTGAGCTGATTGAGAACCCAAACCATATTCCTGTTGAGCCCTATTGACATTTTAGGAAAGTGAGAAACCACGATTTGAATAAAGCGAATGAAGTAGACAATCAGCTGGTAAACTATAGCTTCTATACTTTACATGTAGAAAAATGATATGTTGGTGCATTTTGCAAACTCTGTCCTAATTAATTAATCAAAGTTTGTAAATGATCCAGCTGTTTGAATTTTACTTTTTTTTTTTTTTTTTTGCGAAAAACCAAAAAAATATATAATTTATAATTTTATGCTTGTGGCAAATTAAACGTTTAGCTTTCCTCAATTTTTTGGTCAGATATGAGATATGTTGCATTTATTTGATTTCTTGTGATTTACTTGGGTTTCTTAAGATTATTAAATCTTTTTAAAGGTCATGCATCTTGTGGATTCCAGTTATCTTAACTAATAAAGTCTATAATTTTTGTATAAGAAATTTGGGGTTCAATCCCTGCCTATACCAAAAACTAATTGGTGTTTTGGTCTAATAATAATGAGCTATCATTAAGAACGAACGTCATAAGTTGAAACTCTCTATAAAAAAAAATGTCATGCATCTTGCATTTGGATTAATATTGATGGATATTGGTGGTTTTTTTTTTTTTTTTGGGTTACTATTAATTTGATAATTAGAATATGAGAGAGAAATATTTGAATCCTAAATGTCTTTGCTAAAAACATTAAAAAATGATAATTAATTGAATTACTAGGCTCTTGGTGAAATTAATGGATTTAAATTGAATGAGATTTTTTCCAATCATTTTTATTTTGAAAAATTGGCAGGGATCTATGGCAAACATCCACCATCTCATGGAACATACAAACCCCGAGTTTGCATTTGGATTAATATTGATGGATATTGGCAGTTTTTTTTTTTTTTTTGATGGTTAATTTGATAATTACAATATGAGAGAGGAAGATTTAAATCCTAAATGTCTTCACTAAAAACACTAAAAATTTATAATTAATTGAGTTATGAGGCTCTCAGTGAAATTAATGGATTTAAATTGAATGAGATTTTTTCCAATCATTTTTATTTTGAAAAATTGGCAGGGATCTATGGCAAACATCCACCATCTTAGGCGGTTTTATATTATATATATTATTTATTCTAGTAGGAAAAAAAATGCACGCACACATATATAAAACATATATATTTCATACTTTTGAATTTGTCACTATGAAGTCACACTATTATAACTGTGTCAAATAAAATCTCACTCTTTATTTTGATCGTTAGATTTTCTTTAATATAGTCTAACTAGAACTCAAAATAAAATTGCATATCAACATGCTTTTTACTTGATAGAAATATGAACGCAACCAAATTTTTTTCCCGAAACAGAGAGAGAACCTGACATTTATAAGGGAAATCATGTAAGTAGTAGTACCTTGTGAAAGTATGATGTTTAATCTATAATAATAATTATGGGGATAAAAGCCTAGGTTCATATATTTGGCCTTGGGACCTATTTGAGGATGTGAGTATGTCCGAGGAAGAACAAATGATTGGGAGGCCTCATAGTGGAGAATCAAGTAAGGAAGGGATGGGAGAACATAGTCCGAAGAGTATATCCTTCTCGAATACGATAAATATCGGCCGAGTAAGTACTGAAGCGATTTAGGTGATCTTCCAGAAAGTTCCAACAATAAAGATGAACTTCATGCACATACAAAGATGATAAGAATATAGAAATATCTAAAAGAAAAGCAGCTACCACCGCATTAAATGCACTGCAGCAACTTTTCTGGTTGCATTTATGTGAAGAAGACCCCTGAACAGTGCAGTCTCAACCACCATTACTCACAAAGAGCCAAAAAAGATATATGATGGAATATATACTCAAGTAAAGGTTTAGATGATTAACAAGTGTACGATCAAGATAGTCTGGAAGGAAACTATATAATGTAAAAGACCTCCCATAAGAGGGGGATCGGAGAATATCGGAAAGTAAGAGGAAGGAAAGAAGATTTACTGTAGCATTAAGAAGTGTATTTGCTTTCTGAAAAAGTAATTCATTTCATAGTTAATCTCTTCAGACACTAATTTAATCAAGTTCTAAGTGTGTTTTGGTGTTTATTCAGCTTTTAAATCCTTATTAGACGTTGTTTAATTCACAAATTGTCTAACTTTTTCACCCACTCTCTACAAATTCATTGTATTTGGTTCGTGAGGTTTACATCTCATATCTCTTGGGCTTGGGCTACAAATTGTGACCTTACAATAATAATAATAATAATAATAGGTGAAACTGAGAAGAACTTAAATTATAATTCCAAATTAGAGTTCTAATTTTGCACCATGTGTCATAAATTATTTATTCTCAAATAGTTTTATTTCTTAATTTTAGAATCAAATGTGGGACCACATCATAAATATTCATCCAAGTGAGTTATTAAGTACAAAAACCAAAGAGACTAGAATAAATGAATTGTAAAACTAAAAAAAAAAAAAAAAGTACTTCACAAGGATAATAAATAAATAAAAATGGACAATTTACATTTTATACCTAATAATATCCTTAAAAAAAAATTTAAGAGTTAATAAAATATAAAAATGACTATTAATAGTATTTCAAATATATTTCAATTATATTATGCATTTTATTTTATATCTTTAAGTGTATCCATGCATATGCATGGGGTTACAAGCTAATTTGTTATAATGATAAAACTTTTTTTTTTTTGTTAAATTGGTTCTAACTTCTAAAGTTTTAGAGCATGTATAATTACTCTATTTTCTCAATGTGTTTTTTTTTTTTTTCTATTTTCTTTTAAAATTTGGTCACAAGAGCTTTAAAAAGTTTGATAAGAAAACAACTCTATGCACTATGATTTGTTCTTCTTCATCTTTTAGTTTTATGTTACTGTTTTGGTTTTTATCCACCAAAAAAAAAAAAAAATCTATTTTGATTTTGCGTTTTTTTTTTTTTTTTCAATTTAATAGATAGACATCATAGGTTGAAATCCTCTCAAAAAAAAAAAAAAAAAAAAGGTCATGCATTTAGCATTTGGATTAATATTGATGGATATTGGTGGTTTTTTTTTTTTTTGGGTTACTATTAATTTGATAATTAGAATATGAGAGAGAAATATTTGAATCCTAAATGTCTTTGCTGAAAACATTAAAAAATGATAATTAATTGAATTACGAGGCTCTTGGTGAAATTAATGGGTTTAAATTGAATGATATTTTTTCCAATCATTTTTATTTTGAAAAATTGGCAGGGATCTATGGCAAACATCCACCATCTCATGGAACATACAAACACCGAGTTTGCATTTGGATTAATATTGATGGATATTGGCAGTTTTTTTTTTTTTTTTTTTATGGTTAATTTGATAATTACAATATGAGAGAGGAAGATTTGAATCCTGAATGTCTTCACTAAAAACACTAAAATTTTATAATTAATTGAGTTACAAGGCTCTGGCTGAAATTAATGGATTTAAATTAAATGAGATTTTTTCCAATCATTTTTATTTTGAAAAATTGGCAGGGATCTATGGCAAACATCCACCATCTTAGGTGGTTTTATATTATATATATTATTTATTCTAGTAGGAAAAAAAATGCACGCACACATATATAAAACATATATATTTCATACTTTTGAATTTGTCACTACGAAGTCACACTATTATAATTGTGTCAAATAAAACCTCACTCTTTATTTCGATCGTTAGATTTTCTTTAATATAGTCTAACTAGAACACAAAATAAAATTGCATATCAACATACTTTTTACTTGATAGAAATATGAACGCAACCAAATTTTTTTCCCGAAACAGAGAGAGAACCTGACATTTATAAGGGAAATCATGTAAGTAGTAGTACCTTGTGAAAGTATGACGTTTAATCTATAATAATAATTGTGGGGATAAAAGCCCAGGTTCGTATATTGGGCCTTGGGCCCTATTTGAGGATGTGGGTATATCCAAGGAAGAACAAATGATTGGGAGACCTCATAGTGGAGAATCAAGTAAGGAAAGGATGGGAGAACATAGTCCGAAGAGTATATCCCTCTCGAATACGATAAATATCGGCCGAGCAAGTACTAAAGTGATTTAGGTGATCTTCCAAAAAGTTCCAACGATAAGGATGAACTTCATACATGTACAAAGATGATAAGAATACAGAAATATCTAAAAGAAAAGTTGCTACCACCGCATTAAATGCACTGCAGCAACTTTTCTGGTCGCATTTATGTGGAGAAGACCCCTGAACAGTGCAGTCCCAACCACCACTACTCACAGAGAGCCAAAGAAGATGCCTGATGGAATATATACTCAAGTAAAGGCTTAGATGATTAACAAGTGTACGATCAAGATAGTCTGGAAGGAAACTATATAATGTAAAAGACCTTCCATAAAAGGGGAATCGGAGAATATCAGAAAGGAAGAGGAAGGAAAGAAGATTTACTGTAGCATTAAGAAGTGTATTTGCTTTCTAAAACAGTAATTCATTTCATAGTTAATCTCTTCGGACACTAATTTAATCAAGTTCTAAGTGTGTTTTGGTGTTTATTCAGCTTTTAAATCCTTATTAGCCATTGTTTAATTCACAAATTGTCTAACTTTTTCACCCACTCTCTACAAATTTATTGTATTGGACTCATGGGGCTTACATCTCATATCTCTTAGGCTTGGGTTACAAATTGTGACCCTACAATAATAATAATAATAATAATAATCTATATATATAATAATATGTGAAGCAGAGAGAAAATCCAATTAGATTTCAATTGGATTCTCAATTTTGCGCCACTTGTCCTAACCAAAACTCAAAAAAAAAATTCTAATTAAACTATAAATTTGACTCCAATTTTGTGTCATGTATCTTATCTAAATTTTCTAATTTTTGTAGTCAAATAAATGATGCATTAACATTTAACACATAAGCCAAGAAAACCACAATGATAATGTTCATTAGCCTAAGTAAGAACATCTCACCTGCACACTTTTATAGAGATTATAAATTGGACTCCAATTTTGTATCATGTATCTTATTTAAATTTTCTAATTTGTGTGCCCAAATAAATGATGCATTAATATTAACACGGAAGCTAAGAAAACCACAATGATAATACTCATTGGCCTAAGTAAGAACATCTCACCTGCACACTTTTATGGGTGATCTCAATAGAGTCTAGAGCTCTTCTAATCCCATAACTAGAACCAAGGAGTCCAATGAAAAAGACTATAAAAGTAAAATATCATCTCCTTCTAATTCCATATCGTCATCCCATGTCTCCTCCTCTCTCAACCTTTACCAACTAGATCTACACACTACCCTCTCCTTCTTACGGATTTCTCAGAGCAAGGTCAAGTTCAAACACAATATTCAATCTCACTCTTCCTTACTTCACGCTCTCATACATTAGCGCTTCATTGGCGCCTCCAAGAAGATTCCAAGCTCAATGATTAGTTCTTATTTTTTAATAGTTTTTAGTGTGTCTGGATTAAGATTTTGTTAATTTGTTAAAAGTGGACAAAAATATAATCATATATATTATATTAAGTTGAAGTTCAATTTTAGAATTCAAATCGAATCAAATTAATTTCTAAATGTAGTTTAATTTTGTGCTATGTGTCCAATTTGATTTTTAAATGTTGATGTTAAGTTACCTCCATTCATAATGCTCAATGTGGAAACTTAATCTACCAAGATAAACATCTTATCATCACAATCTTGCAATATTATTGTTTTAATCATTTTCAGGTGTGGATTTTGAGATTAAGTTACTCATAATTGGTGGGAGAAGATTGAATCTTACAATTTGGGACAAAGGCAACTGCTAGAATTATTTTGGATTACAGTTTCATTTTAATCTTTGATTAATGATGCTTTTGGAAGTGATAGTTTATGCTAACATGTAATCTTTCTCTTCTTTCAAGTTAGTCATTGCTTTTTGTGCATAAATAGATTGTAGAGCTATTAACAATTGATGAAAGATATGTATATATGATTTTTAGTTAGATGAACTTTTGGATTTTAATAGAAACATTTAACTTCGGATGTTGAAAAAAAACAAGAAGGTAAAATGTTCCGTAAATTTTAATTTTGTGAAACTGATTAATGGCAATTTGAAGTGTTAAAAGAGACAACAATATTGACTTTGGCTTGAAACATACTCAAAATAAACTCAAGGACAGTGTATTAGACATGTCTATAGGGGAAACGTACTATCTGATGACATCTCCACTAAAAACTGTGAATTGCAACACACTTCTGATTCCAATACACTATTCATGTCCAATTTAATTAGAAACTTTTGAATAAAGTTCCATTAATGTCCCCTTATATATTTTAAATAATAAAATGCAATATTCCTCTTTTTTATTCATTGTTTTATCTAATGCTATCCTATGTATGATAAACCAAAAAAAAAAAAGACCAATAGCATTACGTAAATAATAAAATTCAATATATATTTTTCATTGTTTGATTTAATTCTATCATTTGTGTGATAAACCCAAAAAACACAAAAACAAAACAAAAACAAAAACAAAAAAAAATTGGCCAATAGCATTATTACAATTAACCAGTCTCGTGCGGTAGCACGGGGTTACATACTAGTAATAATAATAGGTGAAACTAAGAAGAACTTAAATTATAATTCCAAATTAGAGTTCTAATTTTGCGCCATGTGTCCTAAATTATTTATTTATAGAGTTTTATTTCTTAATTTTAAAATCAAATGTGAGACCACATCATAAATATTCATCCAAGTAAATTATTAAGTACAAAAACCAAAGAGACTAGAATAAATGAATCGTAAAAAAGAAAAAAAAAGTACTTCACAATAATAATAAATAAATAAAAATGGACAATTTACATTTTATACCTAATAATATCCTTAAAATTTTTTTAAAGAGTTAACAAAATATAAAAATGACTATCAATAGTATTTCAAATATATTTCAATTATATTATGTATCTTATTTTATATCTTTAAGTGTATCCATGCATATGCATGAGGTTACAAGCTAATTTGTTATAATGATAAAACTTTTTTTTTTGTTAAATTGGTTCTAAAGTTTTGGAGCATGTATAATTACTCTATTTTCTCAACGTTTTTTTTTTTTTCTATTTTCTTTTGAAATTTGGTCGCAAGAGCTTTAAAAAGTTTGATAAGAAAACAACTCTATGCGCTATCATTTGTTCTTCTTCATCTTTCAGTTTTATGTTACTGTTTTGGTTTTTATCCACCCAAAAAAAAAAAAAATCCTATTTTAATTTTGCATTTTTTTTTCCCATTTAATAGATAGATTGAAATTCCAATAAAATGATAATATATGTTTTAGAATTTCCTCTTTCATTCTTATAAACATCATTATAAAGGATAATCCCATAAAAGGGGTAAACTTTAGCTACAACATAATTTGAAAGAAATTCCTTCAAACAACTTAGGTGGCATATTATAAAATAACAAGTTATAATCAAGTGTCAACTTAACAAAACCATTTCCAACTTAACATTGTTAAGCTTCCCCTCCCCCTCCCCCTTTCTCTCTCCCTTCGCCGGTTCCCCCACCCCTCTCTCTCTCTCTCTCTCTCTCTCTCTCTCTCTCTCTCTCTCTCGGGTGCATGAAAACTTATTGAATCACATTCTACAAATTTTGAGTTGTGATTGAATCCCAATAAGTTTTTCTCTCTCCCACACCCCCCCCCCTGCGCACGCAAACACTACTCTATCTAACTCATCAAA
Organism: Quercus suber; assembly: GCF_002906115.3. Lineage (NCBI taxonomy): Eukaryota > Viridiplantae > Streptophyta > Magnoliopsida > Fagales > Fagaceae > Quercus > Quercus suber. The sequence continues at coordinate 235,768 of NW_027070036.1, forward strand.
ATCTAAAATTTCACAACTTGACCTTCCTTACACAAATACCCAAATCTTCAATTTTGAATAAACCCACTTGTAATCTTTGATTGCATTGTAAACACCACACCCAAACTCTTAAACCACCGTTATTGTTGGCTCAAGCTCCTATCAAACCTCACTTTCTTTTACCACTTGCATGCCCACCACAAGCCCATGTCATTCAACCCATTGTCATCAACCTTAAGCTCCAACATAAGGACCACCAATGAGAGAGGCAATCATGGAACATACAAACCCCGAGTTGGTTGTTCACAACTTGGTTCTATACCAATTGTAACCTATTTTCCAATCATTGAGTGAAACTACTAAATTGTTGATAGACTTGATATTCTTTTGCTTTGAGAAAGAGACTCCCTGGAAGAGGTCTCAATTGAAAAAAATGTGAGTCTCTTAAAGTAGTTACAACCCATTCCATCTCTCAACTCATCCATGCACTCAAACCTTAATTCCATCAACCATATCAACATTTCTCTCTCCATTCCAAAATCTTATTGCATTACAATCAATCCCTAAGCCATTTATCCTTGAGAACTCATCCCACATCTCACCCACACTTCCACATTCAATTATAAACAAATCAAATAACCCTTGAAACATATCCCCTTAACCTTTTTCTTCAAGATTCCACTTGAATTTTTGAAAGAACACTCACCAATTATTGTGTTCCTAACACTTAGCCTTAATGCCTCTTTCTATCTCAACATTTTCCCAAATTTGTATTATCCCTCTCTTTCTCACTATCTCCTAACTCATCCCCATTGTCATGCCAAATTCTCTTCACGTAGAATCCCATCCTGTTTGACCCTTTCTCAATGGCTTCTCAATCTATCCAATGAAAAGAAAAAAAAAAAAAAAAAATTCTCACTGAAACGATGAGCTTTGTGAGTTCTCAGTACATTATAAGTTCTCCATCTTATCTTTTCGGTTGAGGGTCCGTTTGGATATTGCTTATTTTGCTGAAAATTGAAAGCTGAAAATATTATAACAAAATAATTTTAAATGTGTGAATAGTATCGTAGAACCTATTTTTAATAAAGTTTTGTTAAAAAAAGAAGTTTGTGAGTCCATAAACAGTATACTGACCACTAGAAAGCACTGAAATGTGCTTCTCAATGAATGAAAAAAAAAAAAAAAAAAAAAAAAAAAAAAAAAAAGAAGCAAACGCACTACATTTCAAATGTACCCAAACGGGTACTAAAGTCTCTATATAATTTTTTTTCTTTTTTCTTTTTTTTTTTTATGAAAAACAAACACACCAAAATAGATTAAACTATGTTTTAACACAAAGTCATTTTATTACTCTACAAAGTACAAACTACAAACAAAACAAAAACTCATTTTTATATATTGTAATAATAATAATAATAATAATAATAATAATAATAATAAGATAAGGAATTGAAATTATGACTTCCAACTCGCAATTTCTAATTCGAGAATTCTTTAACTGTGGTGGTATACGTGCTCACAAGATCGTGTTGTGTTAGCGTATGCTAACATGGCAAAATCTGATTGGCCAGGCGACAACCATTGACGTGGCATTCAAACACAAAATGTTCATTTCATAATCCCAAAATTACCCTTACTAAACGAACCAGTTTTACAAAATTCCACAATCTCTCTCCGTTATCTTTTTCTTCTTCTTCTTCTTCTCTCTCTTTCTTCTGCTTCAACAATCAACATCATCGACGAATCAAAACGATGCGTATCGCAACCAAAAACCTCATACTCTCTCTCCTAATTCTCTCTCTCTACCCTCTCTCACTCACCGCTCGCCCTTTCGTCTTCATTCTCTCTCAAGACGATCTCAAAGACGCCACTTCATCCTCCTCCGACGACTCGCCCCCCGATCCCACCACTTCCCATGACTCGTCCGAGTGGGACGAGTTCGGCTCCGAGTCCGACTCGCCGCACAAGTCCGAGGACGAGCTCGACCCAGGTTCCTGGCGCCCGATCTTCGAACCTGACTCCTCCTCGTCGGCCCCACCCGATCCAGTCCCCGCGTCGGAGTCCGATTCTCTTTACTTCTCGGGAGTCTCGAATATGGTATCGGCGGCGAGTTCGGGCGACGCGCGGGTGATGGAGGAGGCGGTGGCGGAGATCGAGGCGGCATCGAATGAGGGATACGCGCACGCGAGGTCGGTGCTAGGGTTTCTGTCCGGAATGGGAATGATGAGAGCGAGGAACAAAGCCAAAGCTTTTCTTTTCCACCATTTCGCGGCCGCGGGCGGTAACATGCAGTCCAAAATGGCCCTTGCTTATACCTACTCGCGCCAGGACGTGAGTGCTTCTTTGCTCTCCATTTTGATTTAGTTAGTTATTTAGTTAGTTGGTTTGTTAGTTAGTCCCTATAGAAATGATTAATTTCCGGGCTTAATTACAATGTTGGTAAGTTTAAAGTGATCGCATCGTCCTCACTCCATGAGGACTAAAAATGTTTATTTTAAGTATGTTAGGAATTTGAATCGATTACTTTTTAAAGTATTTTCGGGACTAAAAATGATCATTTTAAGTATGTTCAGGATTAAAATGGATAACTTTAAACTTGAGGAATAAAATTGATCACTTTTAAGTCTTTTAGGGACTTAAAATGATCGTTTTAAGTATGTTAGGGATTAAGCGATGACTTTAAACTTCAGGACCAAAATTGATAATTCTAAGTATTTTAGGGACTAAAAACGATCATTTTAAGTTTGTTTTGGATTAAAAGTGATAACTTTCAACTTTAGACTAAAATTGAGCTGAAGTCTAGGGACCAATATCCAGCCAATAATGTGTTTTGAGCTTGATTTTTCTTTGTTTGTTTACAGATGCATGATAAAGCGGTTAAGCTCTATGCCGAGTTAGCAGAGGTTGCTGTAAATAGTTTCCTGATATCGAAAGATTCACCGGTGATTGAACCGGTGAGGATTCATAGTGGAACAGAAGAGAATAAGGAGGCATTGAGGAAGTCTCGAGGGGAGGATGATGAGGACTTTCAGATTTTGGAATATCAGGCACTCAAAGGGAATGCTGGAGCCATGTACAAGATTGGCCTCTTTTACTACTTTGGCCTAAGAGGTTTGAGGCGTGATCATGCCAAAGCTATGTCATGGTTTCTCAAGGCTGTGGAGAAGGGGGAGCCTAGGTCTATGGAACTTCTTGGAGAGATATATGCACGAGGAGCTGGGGTTGAGAGGAATTACTCTAAAGCGCTTGAGTGCCTTACTCTTGCCGCAAAACAACAACTGTTTTCGGCTTTTAATGGGATGGGTTATTTGTATGTCAAGGGCTTTGGAGTAGACAAGAATTACACCAAAGTAAGATTTATCATACTTATATATATATATATATATTTGTAGCTTGCATTTAAATCACGACCACACCCTACACCCTGTAGAATACTGCAGTTGGTGGAGGTGGAACACTTAGTGGGATATATGACTTTTATTCCACCTCTACTTAAATGCAGTGGAGGTGTCGTTAATAAAATTTATTCATAGATCTACTACTCAAAGGTTAAAGAATTCCTTAATTGATACTAACTTGAAGAATACTTCGTGCCTGTTTGGTATTAACTTATTTTTCATTTTTTTGAAAATGGTTTGTTTGAAAAAGGTGTAACTAGAAGAAAGCTAAGTGTAGAAAAGTTGTACTTTGAAGTGCAGTTTGATATTGCTCTACCTCATGCTCTTTGCCCTCACTTGTTGTGTTCAAGCTGTTTATGGTCTATTGATATGTTAATTTGAGAATATATGCATCATACTAATCTAATTTTTCTCATTACAGGCAAAAGAGTACTTTGAGAAGGCTGCTAATAATGACGATGCTGGAGGCCACTATAACCTAGGAGTAATGCATCTGAAAGGGATTGGGGTAAAGAAGGATGTGAAGATAGCATGTAAATATTTTATACTGGCTGCTAATGCGGGTCAACCAAAGGCATTCTACCAGCTAGCAAAGATGTTCCATACGGGTGTGGGGCTTAAGAAGAACCTTCCAATGGTAAATTCAGATTGTTTATGTTCTGTTATCTCTGTTTTTTTGCCTTCATGTTTACAAAATTAATATTTTATGAACATTGCAACTTAGCCTTTTGCCTTCATGTTTCTTTTCCTTTTTTAAATTCTTTTGACAATTGTCTCTTACAGTTAGGTGATTTTCCTGCTCAGTGCTTTGGCTAACCTCATGACTTGTTAAGACTAGCTGTTATTTATTTCATGATCAAATTAATATTATTTATGATATTCGAATTTAGAAGAAACCATAAGTCAACGAGCTATAGCTCAAATAGCAATAGCACCTCCTTTCATTGTAAGATCAAGGTGGAGGGTGAAATCAGGATTCAAGCCTCACTGGGGCCATTTGTAACTTATTGATTAAAAAATATAAAAAGAAGAGAATTCAGAAGGAGCCATAACTTTGAACAAAGCTCAAGGTACTACATATCATTACATGCAAATTTATTTAAAATTATTTTTAAAAAGGCTGATTTATATATTTATTCCAAGATGTTTATAATATTTCTGCAGTTAATCTTAATCATTTTCAAAAATAATTTCCTTTGTTTAATGGTAAAACATGAGAATATCAAAGATGGATAAGTGCAAATACAAGGAAAGATTCGATTCGGAATGAAGAAATTTACTTAATAGGGGTAGTCCCTATCAATGAAAAATAATATTTGTAGAAATAGTAAAAAATGACATGTCAATTAGGGAGGGGATGGAGAGTTTGACTCTGTATAGGATTTACACGTTACCAAGATTATTCTGTTTTGGGAATTGGGACTAAGACTTGGTTTTTGTTGTTATTTAATGGCAAGATAGTAAATGCTCTTGACCAATTATTCTAACAACTACTTTGTCTCCCCAAGGAAAAAATTTTACGTTCACCAATGGATTTGGGCTTATTAAAGCAATTTGGGCTTATAATCCCTTTGAGAGTTTAGAACTAAACGATTGATTTGCAAGTAAATTCCTAGTAGTTATTGTGAATCTTATTTGTCCCAATTTGATTTATCAATCAATCAATAATTTGAGCTTTATATGATTTCAGGCAACTGCATTATACAAATTAGTAGCAGAGCGTGGACCATGGAGTTCGTTATCTAGATGGGCACTTGAATCATACTTAAAAGGTGATGTGGGCAAGGCATTCTTCTTGTATTCAAGGATGGCTGAGCTAGGCTATGAGGTGGCACAGAGCAATGCTGCATGGATACTTGACAAATATGGGGAGCGAAGCATGTGCATGGGAGAATCTGAATTTTGCACGGATGCAGAAAGGCATCAACGTGCACATTCTCTGTGGTGGCAAGCTTCTGAGCAGGGTAATGAACATGCTGCCTTGCTGATTGGGGATGCATATTACTATGGTCGGGTATGTGTCTCAAAGTGAAATAGTTCATTGGGTGCTCAAGTTTTCAAGAGATTTAGGTCAAGCAGTTTGGTCTCACGCAATGAGTTCCTTAATCTTCTTATCTTTTCTTAGGGTACCGAGAGAGACTATCATCGTGCAGCAGAAGCTTACATGCATGCCAAATCCCAATCTAATGCACAAGCCATGTTTAACCTTGGCTACATGCATGAGCATGGCCAAGGACTTCCATTTGATCTCCATCTTGCCAAGCGATACTATGATCAAGCCCTAGAGATTGATCCTGCTGCAAAATTGCCTGTCACACTTGCCCTTACAAGCTTGTGGATACGAAAGAACTATGCTGATGGTTTCCTGGTGAGTATCCTGGTCTGATTTACTGGCTTGCCTTCTTGCAATTCTAATACTATTATAATTTTAGACAATCAAGTGTGGCAAAATGCCTTCTCTATGAAACAGTTGCACCTTGCTGGTTTTCAATTTATTACCTGTAAAAAAAATTTAATTATTTTCGGTGTTAGACATTTTTTCTGATTTTAGTTCCCACACGAATAGAATTTAGACTGACATTTTCAACCCCAACTCCCCCAACACTTACTGGTAGGAGGAATATAAATGTACAGTACTTCTCCACCACACACACACACATACACAAAATTACAGTAGGTTTGAGAACCTGGCATGCATTCTGACCTGACTGGCCGATGCTCTTGCAAATGGCTCATGGGGCTTCTGAGCTTCCTTTGAATGGTGAAAAAAAAATAGGTGCTGGATCCCAATATGAGATGTTTGGTACTAAAACTTTTAGCATAACATTATATGAATATGTTGAACATTTTCTATATACTTGTTTTTTGGAAATTTAAATTACTACTAAGTTGCAATATTCTAGTAAAATTGAAATATATATTCTAGGTGAGGGTAATGGGAGACCTCTGATAGAGGAAGGAACGTGAGAGTCTGGTACAAGGTACAGTTCTGTTTAGCAGGTGCCCTATTTCAGAAGTTTGGCCTTTGTTGCCTGTTTCAGATGTATAATTAATAAGTGGAGAATTTCATCTCCATAAATTGTTAGGCACCATTTAAGTTAATATACCCAATATTCTTACCAGATACTTTTCCTCGAGGAATGCAAATAGAGGAGAAAAATGTGGAAAAATCTCTTGGTTTTTACCTTAACCCTAAGAGCTTGAAAATGTTGAAGACTTAAAAAAAAATATATATATATATATATATATAGTTCTCAAATTTTTTTGGGGGGGGATAAATTGAATTTCTCTATTGTGCTTGATCTTGTTGATTACAAAATTTCATTGAAAAAAATCTTCTGATACTGAATTAAGGGCTTAGTTTTATGTGTATTTAGGTCCATGTGATTGATTCTTTGCCTGAATTCTACCCAAAAGTAGAAGTTTGGGTAGAGGATGTGCTCTTCGAGGAAGGAAATGCAACCATACTCACACTTTTCGCTTGTCTCCTAACTGTCCTTTATCTACGCGAGCGGAATCGTAGGCATGCCGTTCCTGCAGCTGGCGAAGTGGCTGTGCCGCACAACCCTATCGAGCATGCTGCACCTGTACCCAATTAATTCATGTCACTAGTGGCCTACAGAAACCACAAGGCTATTTTATTCTCTCTGAGAAAAGGAAGATTTTTTCTACCATATGATGTACAGTTACATGTTTTAGGGCTCATTGTAGCATAGTCTTAAGTGAGGTGGAAATAAATTCACATGAAAAATCATGTATTTTACATAGATTTATTATATGCTCACTTTAGTTGCGGAAGTACGACTCTCAAGTTTAACCCCTTTTTGTTTTTGTTTTTTTTTGGTTGAAATTATTCGTACCAAAGAAGGATGGTAGAAGGTACACTTTTTGTCCTTGACATCATGAAGTGGTAATTCTTTTGGGGATTATTACGTGACAGATTTGTAAGATTCAAGCATAGAACTCAGTTTTGAATTATAATACTCAAATGAAGATTTTGAAAATTTTCTCTTGTTCCCCCACCACCTAAAAGAAAATTGGCGAGGCAATCTTCCTTTGTGATATACTGCCATGGCGGAAGTTGTTTATTTCATGTGTGAGTGTGATACATGTGGTAGTCAACATCCATATGCACAATATACTCTTGGTATGACCTGCATTGCCTTTGTAGAGTGGCAAATAGTGAATAAACTTGGTAGTAGAACATTTACATCAGTCCATCTAAAATTTCCTCCCTATTTTAACATAATAACTTACTTTTTCTATTTTATACAATCATTTTTACAAAACACTCATATCAGTTTATTTATTATACACTTTTTTATTTAAATAATTTTTTTAATCTTTTTTATTATTATTTTATTAAAATATCTTTCAAACTCACGTTTCTTCTCTCACTCTCTCATCCCAAACGGCAAAACCCTTCACTCAAACTCTTCACCTCTCTCTCATCCAAAGCTCCTCACAAAACTCTCCGCCTCTCAATCATCACAATCTTCTCAGTCGCTTATCTTAGACCCCTCATCTCTCTTGCAAATTTCTCTCATGACAATGGCTATGGAGACTAGTCCATATTCATCAGCGACGACTTGCACAAGGACTATGATGATTTGGGTTTGGTTTTGGGTTAATGGTTTTTCATTAATGGTTTATTTTGGGTTTTTTGTTTGATATGTTGGGATTGATTTTCCATTAATTTCATGTTTGATTTCCATTGATTTTTGGCTTTGATTTTCTATTGAATTTGTGGTTGGATTTTTATGTGTTGTAAAATGGTTGCGGTGGTTGGGTGGTGGTGGGTTGCATTGGTTGAGTGGTGGTGGGTAGATTGTTGATCGGCTGTGCAGATGAAGAGAGAGAGTGTGAGATGAAGAAGAAGAAGAAGAAGAAGAAGAAGGGAGAGAGAGCGTTTGACTATGAGAGAGAATAAAATATAATAAAATAATGATTTGCAAAGCTACAATCAATAATCGTGTAAATATGCTTGGTTATTGTAGCAAGTTTGGATTTTACCCAATAATACATTGTCTGATGCTTGTGAGTTATAGGCTATATTGTGTAAATTCTTACACTTTTTTCCATTTTGCACTCATTGATGTGAGTGCTCTTACTTGCATACCTTTTTCTAGGATGGCAATATTTGACAAAACTTGTGAACTCAAACCTGAGACAAACATAATATAGAATTAGCATTTTAGTGTTTAGCATTAATGTAAATAAGTTTGTCAACACGAATAGATATGAATAATAAATGGGTCTAATTTGGGTTGATACGTATAACCGTAATAACCTATTTGACCTAAATTACTAAACTAAATTTTAACAATTTGCCCTTTCTAACTAGGTATAGAATCCTCTCTCTCTCTCTCTCTCTCTCAATGCCCAGTCCCATCCAACCTAACTAGTATGACCTGACTTTCTAAAGGTGAATTTTAGGAATTTTTCCTTTCTAACCTCAGGTATATAAACCTCTTTTTCTCTCACACGGCTATTTTCCCCTCTTGCACCCTTATAATCGACACCCTACCCACTTAACTCCTTTCCCTACCTTCTTGTTGCCACCAGCCACTGTCACAATCATTAGCCCACAGCCTAAAACCCGCTATTGTTGCTACCAACCATCATTACAGTCACAAGTCATTGTGTTAAGAACTTAATTCTCCTGCATAGGTAATAGTGGAGCCAAGAATTTGTCTTTGGAGTGGAGCCAAGAACTTAATTCTCAGGCTTTTGATATTCATTGGGTTATGCTGGGATTGGTGGCGGGGTTGTTATCTAGTTGGCATCAATGGCTTGGGAAGCATTATTCGGAAATTTGAAACTTGGTTCCAGGGTGCTTAATGTGGAATGTGTGGTTGGAGCGAAATCGTCGATCTTTCAAAGATAAAGAGAAAACGTTGGAGGAGTTAAAGAATTACAGTCACAAGTCATTGTGTTAAGAACTTAATTCTCCTGCATAGGTAATAGTGGAGCCAAGAATTTGTCTTTGGAGTGGAGCCAAGAACTTAATTCTCAGGCTTTTGATATTCATTGGGTTATGCTGGGATTGGTGGCGGGGTTGTTATCTAGTTGGCATCAATGGCTTGGGAAGCATTATTCGGAAATTTGAAACTTGGTTCCAGGGTGCTTAATGTGGAATGTGTGGTTGGAGCGAAATCGTCGATCTTTCAAAGATAAAGAGAAAACGTTGGAGGAGTTAAAGATTTTATGCCAATGCAGTCTAATGGAGTGGTCTCGTTGCTGGGGTTTTACTGAGTGTTCTTCTCTCTTTGAGTTTATGCCTTCTCTTAGCTTAGTTTCCTAATTTCTCTCTTGCTGCTGTGTTGTGTAGTGTTGTGCTGTGTTGTTGTTATGTTGCTGTTGTGTTGTGTTGTGTTGTTATTCATCATCATGAACATCTTGTACTTCACTTTTATTTTTTTTTTTCCCCTATTAACAAAAGTTTTCTGTTTTCCTATCAAAAAAAAAAAAAAAATTGTCTTTGGAGGGGCATAGTATAAAATGAGACTACAAATTTTTCCTTTGTATATATTTTATCTATATTATGTATAATGAGAGGTGCTATGTCTACAACATTTTCAAAACAAATCTTAAGAGGCAATATTGTGAAAGTAGAGTAAAATGTTTGGAACGTTGCATTTTTTTTATATACAATATTCTAAAATAGAATTATAAATAAAATACTACAATTATTGACAGTATAAAAAAATATAATCCAATAAGAGGAATAACCAATCATATGCTTTTGTCAAATTAATAATGATGTATTATATTTATGTGCCATGTAATATATTATATTTATCATTCATCAAAATAGTATGGTTTTAATTTATTAAAAAATAAAGAATACAAAGAACTAGAGAAGGAAATCAGGAGCTAATTTACTTTCTGGTTGTAATCGTTTTGTATCCCATCCCTCTATTGTTACCCCCTTTTTCTTGTCTAATTTCCTGGGGTTGTCTCGGAACAGGGCTTGCCCAAGTGTATCCATTCACAGTATTTCCTAATAAATATTAATTATCCTTTTTACCAAAAAAAGAGAAGGAAAGCCACAAACCCGGGGACTTGGGGAAGAAATGAGAACATTTTTTTTCTTTCGAAGTGTAATGTTTTTAAACCCTACATGTGGTGATCTCTTGGAATTAGAGCAAATATTAAAATATTTTTAGACGTAAAAATTTGTAACTTACAAAAGGATTCAAAAAACAAGTTAGACCAATGACCAAAGAAGAAAAATTGTTACCCCCTTTTTCTTGTCTAATTTCCTGGGGTTGTCTCGGAACAGGGCTTGCCCAAGTGTATCCATTCACAGTATTTCCTAATAAATATTAATTATCCTTTTTACCAAAAAAAGAGAAGGAAAGCCACAAACCCGGGGACTTGGGGAAGAAATGAGAACATTTTTTTTCTTTCGAAGTGTAATGTTTTTAAACCCTACATGTGGTGATCTCTTGGAATTAGAGCAAATATTAAAATATTTTTAGACGTAAAAATTTGTAACTTACAAAAGGATTCAAAAAACAAGTTAGACCAATGACCAAAGAAGAAATTTTTTTTAATTTTTCCAGACACAAAACTAAGACAAGAAATAGTCAAGCTCATAAGAACGGTCTGTGAATTCATAAAAATTTTGGTGGGGCCAAGGTCCCCTTTGTTCTCAACGTGGCTCCGCCACTCATAGGCATGTGTGAATATTACGGTTTTGTGCCACTTGTGGGCTAAGATTATGTGTAAAGAGTTAGTTACAGTTTTCCAATGTAAGCATGTGTTAAAAACAATGAAGTATGTGTGTGATTGAAGATAGTTAGTAGGATATTAGTTAGTTAGTGCTAGCTAGCCAGTTCGATTGATACATTGACAAGCAAATCTTGGCCTTTGTATTATAATAAGCCCTAATATAAAAGGCTGCCACTATTGTAATCATGCATTGTAAAATGTTAAGCAAATTCTAGTTTCCCATACCTATCCTTTCTCTCTAGACACTTTTCTTTCTTAAAAGGCTTGAATACCTAGAATCAGCCACCCAAATAATCCAATCTACACTAATCAGTTCTTAACAAGTGACATCAGAGCAGTTCAATCTTAGCATAACTAAAAGAACTCGAGTTGAGACAAACTCGAGCATAATACCAGATCCTTAGGGATTCTGAACTAACAAATGAGGCACTAAATAAGCTAACGAAGGCTAAATAAAAGGCAACATGTGCCTCAGGTGCTTAACTTGCATGATCCTACAGCAAGAGATGCAACATTGATCAATTTGCCTAAGCCCATCAAACTTGAATTTCCAAGATTTAAGAGTGAAGACCCTTCTTTGTTGGATGTATAGGGCATATCAGTTCCCTAATTTCTACAATGAACCAACCCATTCTAGAATGCTTACTGCATCCTATCATAACTGTGAAGAAGCCTTGGTCTGGTTTCAAGATGCTAAGGAGGCAAGCTTGTTCACAATTAGGAAGGCTATAAGGAACACACTTAGGGTCAGTGTTTCTTGATGAATGATTTCAGTTCTTGATGATTGGGTAGCTAGAATTTGGTGTTTAGGTTGGAATTCATGCATGACCTTAGGATTAGAGTTTCAAGGTCTTTGATGATGCTTCTTGATGAGAGATGAAACTAGAGTTGATGGTAGTTTGGATTAAGTAATGAAGGTGTAATTAAGGGATTTGAGGAGAGAACATGACTGAAAGAAAGCCAAGACAATGTTGATGATACAGTATTTGACAATGCTCCAATATTCTTGATAAAAGAAGGCAGGAATATTGTCAAGCACAGGAGATTTGTTAGCCTGAAGCTAAAACACAATAGTTGTCAGTATCATACGATACGCGATATGTATCGTACGATACGTATCATATCGTGTATAAAAAGTTCCGTATCATATCGGCGTATTGTACATGCTCATGAATCGTACAATACATAAACAAGTGTTTTAAAATGAGATTTTTTGTTAAAATTTGTACTTTCATTTAAATCTAACAAGTTGTTAGACTTTTTTTTAACACAAAATTATTAAGTTACTTAATTTTGCATAATAAAATAACATATTCATAAGTTTTTTTTCCTCTCTCTTTCTCCTATAAAATTTGGACTACACAATACACACTTACACTTCATTTTAATATTTACAAATTTATTTTCTATACTATGAATAAGATATTAATTGACAATTTAATTATTTTTTATTTTTGACATTATTGTTATAAGTCCAAGAAACTAGAATGCCAAGAAGAAATATATATTTTTTTTAATTATTAAAATAAAAGGAATAAGAAGAGATGGTAAATGTTAATGACAATGAAGAAAATTTTAATGAAGAAATAAGTTTGGAAAATGATAAACATGAAGATAGCATTGACTTAGATGTGGTTTATTAGGCAATATGACGAATATAAATTATTATTTTTGGGTCATTTGTGATATATTATCACTTCTAAATTTAAGCAATTTGAATGTTTATGTTATAAATACATGCTAGTTTGATTTATTTAGTTAGTTTGTTAAATATTATTGCATAAGTGATGAATAAATTAGTCATTAGTTGAATATATTTAGAATTTATAATGAATATACCATTTATATATGTATATCTATAATAGTTTATAAATTTTATTAAGGATTTGTGTATCTTACGAGACACGATACGGAAAAATTGAAAATCAATTCACAATACGATTCACATTTTGACAACTATGCACAATAAATTCAAACTCTTCCCTATTGACTTCTCTCTCCAGGAGTATTCTTTGGTGATGGTCCAATTTAGGGATAGGGAGAAAATGGAGCTCTTTGAGGATGTCCTAGAATTTATTAGGTTGGCTTGCTTCATATAGTTACTTGAAATATCTTCCAAACTCAGCCTCAATTTCTTCCAATTTATCAGTAGTATTGCCTTCAGTTGTTTTTGGTTGAAGTATTTTGTTTCTAGCTCTATTTTACTTTTTTTTTTTTTATAGATAATCAGAAAACTATTATTAATGAGAAAAAAAAGAAAAGTACAAGTTGTTCATGATGATGAACAATCAAGAAAAAAAAAAGAACAAACAGCACAACAAAAAGAGTAATTAGGAAACTAAGCTATGGGAAAGCATAAACTCAGAGAGAGAAGAACAATTAGTAAAACCCCAACAACGAGACTACTCCAAAAGACTACGTTGGCATAAAACCTTTAACTCATCCAACGTCTTCTCATTATCCTCAAAGGAACGACGATTACGTTCCAACCACACAATCCACATTAAGCACCCTGGAATCAAATTCCAAATGTCTGAATTATGTTTCCCAAGCCACTGATGCCAATAAGATAACAAACCCGCCACTTAACCTAGCATAACCCAATGAATACCAAAAACCTGAAGCATAAAAGTCCATAGGGAATGAGTAACATGACAATGAAGAAGAAGGTGGTCTACTAACTCCCCATCACAACAACACATACAGCACCAAGTAGCTAGAGGGCAACCCCTAAGCATTAGATTATCCAAAGTGAGGATCCGACCATGTGCAACAGTCCACAAAAAGAATGCCACTCGTCTAGGAATCTTTGGTTTCTAAACACCTTTCCAAGGAAACAAAGAATTCGAAGTACCCTAAATCGCATGGTAATAAGTTCGGATGTCAAACTTACCATCACTTTTTAACCGCCAACAAAGAGTATCACTCCTATCACCCCGAGGAATACGAGTTTGGATAAGCTAAAATAGGGAATAAGATGCAACTAGCTCCCAATCTTCAAAAGCTCTATAAAACCTTAAATCCCATACTCTAACAGTACCCCCTTCAGGAATCCACAGAACCTCAGAGATACAAGCATCCTTGACTAGTGAACACACATAGAGCTTAGGATAGAGATCTTTTAGTGTATCATCCCCAATCCACCTATCGTGCCAAAAATGGATATGAGTGCCTTCACCCACAACAAAAGACAGATGCTTAGAAAAGCTCTCCAACTCTTCATTAATGCTTCTCCATAGGCCACACCCATGAGTCCTCCTGCACACTTTAGTACACCACCCCCCTTAACCCTTACCATATTTTATGGAGATAACTCGCCGCCAAAGATGGGTAACTTCATGACCATATCTCCACAACCATTTCCCTAATAAAACTTGATTAAAAGACACCACACTTCTAATCCCCAAACCACCCATCTCGACAAGTAAACACGCATTTTCCCAAGCCACCAAAGGATATTTGAAACTCCCCTCAGAAGACCCCCAAAGAAAGTTCCTCTGAATACTTTCTAATCTAGCAGCCACAGAATTAGGAATAGTAAAAAGAGATAAAAAGTACGTTACGAGGCTTGAGAGAGTACTCTTAAGGAGCATGAGCCTACCACCCTTAGATAAAGAGAGACACTTCCACCCAGATAGCTTCTTCTCCATTTTCTCCAAAATAAGATTCCAAATCAAAGCTATCTTAAAAGAAGTCCCCAACGGCATTCCCAAATATTTCATAGGCAAACTGCCCACTCTACAATGGAGAATATTAGCCAGTGCATCTAGATTATTCACCTTCCCAACAGGGGCAATCTCACTTTTTTCAACATTGACCTTCGAACTCGTAAAAGCCTGAAAACAAGACAACACCAACCTTATGGACAAAATTTGTTCTCTAGAAGCATCACAAAATAAGATAGTGTCACAACAAATAACAGATGGGAGATACGCGCACCAACATAGTTCACAGAGCCCACCTGAAAACCCCAAATAAGATTACATTCCTCTGTCTTCTTCAATAGTCTACTCAAAACCTCCATTATCAAAAGAAATAGAAGTGGGGTAATGGACCCCTTGTCTCAATCCATGAGAACTTCCAAAAAAACCTTCAAGGGAGCTATTTACCAGGACTAAAAAGCGGACAAAAGTAACACAAGCCCTAATCCACCCCCTCCATTTCAACCCAAAACCCATCCAGCCCAACAAATAAAACAAGGCCTCCTAGTTCACATGGTCATATGCTTTTTCAAGGTCAAGCTTGCAAACCACACCTAGTAATCTACTCTTCCACCTGATATCCAGACATTCATTTGCAAGAAGCACTGAATCCAAGATCTGCCTTCCGCCAACAAACGAATTTTGAGACTCAGAGATAAGATTATCCAAAACTACCCTTAACCTATTAGCCAACACCTTGGATAGCAGCTTGTACACACTACCCACCAAACTAATGGGGCGAAAGTCCTTAATGTTAACAACATTACACTTCTTAGGAATTAAAGTGAGAAACGAAGCATTCATAGACCTTTCAAACACAGAGTGCCGATGAAAGTAATCAAAGAAATCCATGACATCCTTTTTCACAACACTCTAACATTTGTGAAAAAAAGCCATGGTGAAACCATCAGGACCAGGGGCTTTATCACCCTCCATCTCCCTTAATACCTGGAAAACTTCCTCCTTTGAGAACTCCTTCTCTAAGGACAACCTCTCTTCCTCTTCAATGCATGCAAAATCTAATCCATACATAGTAGGACGCCAAACCTCAGTTTCCTCATACAACCCTTGGTAGAAGAGAATTAATTAAGAACGCACATCAGCCTCATCCTCATAAAGAACACCATCCGCCTCTATCCTCTTAATTAGATTAGCATTTCTATGAGAATTTGCTAATCTATGAAAGAAACGAGTATTATTATCTCCCTCCTTCACAAACAATGCACAAGACTTTTGTCTCCAGGAAATTTCCTCAAGAGAAGCCATAAGTTCAGTCAACAAATTCTTCTTTCTAAAAGCCAAATCACCGAACACCTCCCTGTTCCACTTTTTTAAATCAGCTTTCAAAGCCTTCAACTTTTATGCTAAAATATAACTTGGAGAGCCCATAATACTATAACCAATCCACCATTGCTAAACTATATCAACAAAACCCTCAGCTTGCAGCCACATGTTTTCAAATTTAAAGGCACTTCAGCCTCGTCAAACAACACCAGCTTCCAACAAAAGCAGACAATGATCTGAAATAACACAGGAAAGCACTCGTTGGGATGTATTCTCAAAATGTTCCTCCCAATCTAGAGAAACCAAAGCCATGTCAATTCTTGACATAGAGGGGATACCAGAATCTCTAAACCATGTAAAGGAAGCCCCCTCTAAAGGTAAATCAATTAAAGAATTGCTCTATATAAAATCCGAGAAGGCAAACATAGCAGGGCTGAACGACTCACAACTAAGTCTTTCACTTGGGTACCTAATAATGTTAAAATCCCCTACTAAACACCATGCCATGGGCCACTTGGCGCACACCTGTAATAACTCCTCCCATAAATAAGATCGATAACCGTCATCATTGGGGTCATATACACCTGTACAGGCCCAAACAAAGTCATCCACTACCCCTCTCAATAAGACACTGACAAAAAACTGTCCAGCAATAACATCCAACTTTTCAAAAACTCTATTATCCCAAACCAACAAGACCCCTCCCGAAGTCTGGACAGCATCTAAAGCAACCCAATCAATGAAAGGAATTCCCCATAGACTTCAAACAAAAGCAGTGTCGATAGAAGCTACTTTCATTTCTTGAAAACAAACAATGTCACATTTCCACTCTTTTAGAAGATTCTTACAGACCAGTCTCTTCTGAGGATTGTTAAGCCCCTTTATGTTCCAAGAAAGAAGGCATAAATTCATTTAAAACTACCAACAACCTCCACAGCATTCGAAGGAGCTCTACTCCTACTCCTAGAAGAGACACCATCATAATTAACATTCGAAATAAGCCCCTTAAGCTCCCTAAGACCTTGTGACCCTGAGTTTGTAGGTTGCTTAGGCACTCCATCATCAATCACCTTGAGACATTCTTGTTCAAGAAGGTGAAACAAAGCCAAACATTGAACTTCATGTTTCACAATAGGAAAACCCACCATATTACAAAAATCTTCATCAGCTGGGACACCCAACTTAAATTTGGTTCAGTTTCTGCCACCTGAGCCCCTCTTGCATCATCTTGAATCAACACCACCTGACAAATAGTATTGGGATCCCACCAAGACACAGGATTACACTCCAAGAGGCAATTATCTTTCACCCCACTACCACCATCACAATTATCAGCTCCACTGTTGTCCCATGGTAGGAAAAGAGGCCCAGAATCATTAGGACTAAGACCAAAAGAATCCACTAACCTAAAAGCCTCAACACGATCTTCCCCTTCCCCAAACTCAGTACCCATCTCGTTACCCAGCTCAAACAAAGGGGAAAAACGATTATGTTTCGCCCACTGATGCTGATGATATGACCGTGACCCATTTTTTAGAGCCGAAGACACCATTGCCATATTCACCGGAGTAGAACCCACCTTGCCAAAGTCGGGAAACACCACTACAGCCCTCAGTGCACTGGAATCAACCATCGGCGTGCACCCATCGAACTCCAGCTCATAAACTAGAGCCACTGTCGCACATACTGTTACATCGGGAGTAGCTCCCTCCAAATTGCCTGACGATGAAGCCACCGAGGCACCAAGGACCGAGTCAGTGTTAAGTACAGAGGCTTTAAGTACCAGGCTCGACACCGATGCACACTCCGGCGACTCAAAATCACCACACCCAGCACCACTTGAGCTGTCACATAATACCCACGTTGACTGAGCATCTAATTTTACTTGTAAAAAGCTGGGCTTGACCAAACTGCCCTTCTTATGTGACACATGCACCATGGGTTGGGCTTCATCAAGCCCACCTTTTTGTTTTGTGACTTCTGGCCTACCACTAACATCCTTGGGCTAGCTTATCTCCTGAGAACTCAAATAAGTCACAACACATTTCCCTCCCTCAGGCTTGCACACCTTCAAAGCCAATAAACCAGGAGTCAAATTAAATTTAAATGCCCACGTGGGTTTGCCAGATAAAGCTAAAACATTGCCATTTCTAGCTGAACCATTTTCTAAAGAAACTCCATGAATCCCGTTTTGCCCCCATTTAGTTCCATTTTTTTCAAAATTCTTGAACTTCTGCTGATAACCATAAACAAATATACTCTTCCCACTCCGGCCACCACCAGCAAGCTGACCACCTCCACCACCATTATTAAGTGAAACTTTATCCAAAGATACAGGTTTAGCACCATAGAAAAAATCCTAAGCTCTTTTTGAGACAAAGTCCAACTAGCTCTATTAGAGCTTGCTAGAATCATTGAACAACCTCTCCTAGACCCTCCAAAATATACTGTAATAACAACAAACAAACCAACATTGTTAGATCTCCCACAGAACTTTAACAACTTCCCATTTTCCTTAAATCTCTTACAAAGTAAACCATGGCCAGGCACCCAATCTCGTATATCTTCGAGACAAGTAAGAATCGACTCCATGCCCCTACACCCAACCCAAATAGAGCTCTTAACATTCCGACGTGTCTCATGTATAGCATACGAATCAAACCGCCCCTAATCAAAAGAAAAAGAAAAAAGTTTAGCATCAATATGAAAAGACCTCTTGCTGCCCCCAAGGACAGAGGATAAAGATTTAGGAGGGATGTTTTGAGAGGTATAGGGAGAACTTGGTAAGGTTAAAGGTGCAAGAAAAAGAGAAGGTTGTTTAGGCAAAGCTTGGTTAGACCCCTGAAGTGGTGTAAGAGGGGAGGGTAAAGGGAGTGGTTGAAGAGGGGGATAAGGATATATGAAAAGCCCAAAATGTGGAGGAAAGCATAAGGGGGAGGGGGAAGGAAAGTGTGAGGGTGGCAAAAAAGGAAAGAAAGAAGGTAATGGTTGAAGGAGAGGGAGAGGGAGAGGATGGGGTGGAGGAGGGGGGTGGAGAGGAGGGTGGAGAGGGTGAGGATGGGGTGGGGGAGGGGGATGAGGGGGAGTAGGAGTCATGCTACATTACCACCCGCTCTACTTTACTCTACCACAGTTTGAATATACTAAAGTGTTTCTATCACCAAAAATGACCCAATCACTCCTAGCCTTTTGAGCCCAAAGTATTTCCCTTCTGTAGTAAAGACTCAACTTCTTTTCTAACCCTCCTCCAATGACAAATATCCTCCGTTGTTTTGATGGAGTCTTGAATATACTAAAGTTCTTGGTGTTTCACACTCCACTTTGCCAAAGACCGTTCTGTTCCATAATCTAAATTCCTTCTTTTTTTTTCCCCATCGATAAGCTTGCATTTAAGCCTATAAGCTCTGGATCCACTTGAATTAAGACTCCAAGCATGCTGAGCAACTTCTATGCAATTGGGGTGGAGTAACCACATTTTTTCAAACTTGAAGAGTCTTCTAAATGCTTGTTGCATTTCCAAGTCAAAAATAACAGGTCCATGATACAATCTCAGAATTGGTAGATTCTTTAGAGCATAAAACGAATATGAATTGACCCAATCCACACTAGCAAAAGCTATATCCAACCTTTCCATGACGAAATCCTCTCCATCTCTCTTGTTCATCCATGTAAATCTCTGACCCTTGGTTGGGAGGTTCTAACTCTGAGATAAGATCTTGTAATTTTTTAGCCCCAATAATTTTCCCCTTGTTGAAAGAAAATTTTTCATTGTCTAAAATGATTTGGTTGAAATCTCAATGCATAGTCCATTAGGATGGTAGGTAGACAATTGTCTTAGCATGTTCCAAAAATCATTCCTCTTTGAATAATCTGGCTGTCCATATACAGGTAATAGTGAGTGTAGCCTTTATTGTCCACCAAATAAGTATCCACTATGTGTTTGGAGTTGTACTTTATTTGCATTCTTTCTTTTGGATTCATCCATAAAACTCTCCCTGGGAAATTCCCAACCATCTATAAATCCACACTGATCCAAAATTCCATCATTTATCCTTTGCTAATCGAGTCTCCATAAAAAAGATTAGATCAAGTTTAGACTCGAGGACCTTTTTTTAACATTGATGAATTACAGAGGATTTGCTCAACCATCTACATTTCTAGCAACAAATCCTTATGACCCTTGGGGAAGCTGTTGAGGGCCAGCTTCCCGATGCCCATACACAGTATCCGCATGTGTGTTTTGCCTAGTCATTGCTGGGATGTTTCTTCCGTTGAAGCACTCCTAAACAATCTCCTCACTAACTTGATCTTTTCATGTAGATTCTTTGGTGAAAATATCACATAAGAGTCTTTGTTTAATGTTCCTGCTCAATTTTGCTCTCCTTTTGAATCATTTTCCTTGTAGTTGACTTTTTGGCAAGCGTTGGAAAACATCTCTTCACCCTTTTAAGTAGTGTAATTTTACAAAGCAAGTGCAGTTATTAAGTAAAGAGACAATAAAAATTAAAGTGTGATGCTGGTGATTCCATCCATGGAAGACTTTTTAAGGTGGGTTGTAATGCTTTGTCAATGTATACAATTTTAAGAGAGATAAAGGAGGAAGATTGTAATCGTGGAGTGATCCTACCAGATTATTGACTTGTTTACTCTCTGTTTAAATAACTCCAATCTAATTCAGACTACTCATATGAAGCCATTTCACTATCATTGGCCAGAATGAAATTTTTGACAGGGGCAAAACTTTTGCCACTTCTAAAGGCCAATTGTGAGTGGAAAAAAAAGAATGATAGGTCTGATCCAAAATTCCATCATTTATACTTTGCTAATCGAGTCTCCATGAAAAAGATTAGATCAAGTTTTGACTCGAGGACCTTTTTTTTAACATTGATGAATTACAGAAGATTTGCCCAACCTCTACAGTTCTAGCAACAAATCCTTATGACCCTTGGGAAAGCTGTTGAGGGCCAGCTTCCCGATGCCCATACACGGTATTCGCATGTGTGTTTTGCCTGGTCATTGCTGGGATGTTTCTTCTGTTGAAGCACTCCTGAACAATCTCCTCACTAACTTGATCTTTTCATGTAGATTCTTTGGTGAAAATATCACATAAGAGTCTTTGTTTAATGTTCCTGCTCAATTTTGCTCTCCTTTTGAATCATTTTCCTTGTATTTGACTTTTTGGCAAGCGTTGGAAAACATCTCTTCACCCTTTTAAGTAGTGTAATTTTACAAAGCAGGTGCAGTTATTAAGTAAAGAGACAATAAAAATTAAAGTGTGATGCTGGTGATTCCATCCATGGAAGACTTTTTAAGGTGGGTTGTAATGCTTTGTCAATGTAGACAATTTTAAGAGAGATAAAGGAGGAAGATTGTAATCGTGGAGTGATCCTACCAGATTATTGACTTGTTTACTCTCTGTTTAAATAACTCCAATCTAATTCAGGCTACTCATATGAAGCCATTTCACTATCATTGGCCAGAATGAAATTTTTGGCATGGGCAAAACTTTTGCCACTTCTAAAGGCCAATTGTGAGTGGAAAAAAAAGAATGATAAGTCTGATCAAAATTCCATCATTTATCCTTTGCTAATCGAGTCTCCATAAAAAAGATTAGATCAAGTTTTGACTCGAGGACCTTTTTTTTTAACATTGATGAATTACAGAGGATTTGCCCAACCCTCTACAGCTCTAGCAACAAATCCTTATGACCCTTGGGGAAGCTGTTGAGGGCCAGCTTCCTAATGCCCATACACGGTATCCGCATGTGTGTTTTGCCTGGTCATTGCTGGGATGTTTCTTCTGTTGAAGCACTCTTGAACAATCTCCTCACTAACTTGATCTTTTCATGTAGATTCTTTGATGAAAATATCACATAAGAGTCTTTGTTTAATGTTCTTGCTCAATTTTGCTCTCCTTTTGAATCATTTTCCTTGTATTTGACTTTTTGGCAAGCGTTGGAAAACATTTCTTCACCCTTTTAAGTAGTGTAATTTTACAAAGCAGGTGCAGTTATTAAGTAAAGAAATAATAAAAATTAAAATGTGATGCCGGTGATTCCATCCATGGAAGACTTTTTAAGGTGGGTTGTTATGCTTTGTCAATGTAGACAATTTTAAGAGAGATAAAGGAGGAAGATTGTAATCGTGGAGTGATCCTACCAGATTATTGAATTGTTTACTCTCTGTTTAAATAACTCCAATCTAATTCAGGCTACTCATATGAAGCCATTTCACTATCATTGGCCAGAATGAAATTTTTGGTAGGGGCAAAACTTTTGCCACTTCTAAAGGCCAATTGTGAGTGGAAAAAAAAGAATGATAGGTCTGATCCAAAATTCCATCATTTATCCTTTGCTAATCGAGTCTCCATAAAACAAATTAGATCAAGTTTGGACTCGAAGACCTTTTTTTAACATTGATGAATTACAGAGGATTTGCCCAACCCTCTACAGTTCTATCAACAAATCCTTATGACCCTTGGGGAAGCTGTTGAGGGCCAACTTCCTGATGCCCATACACGGTATCCGCATGTGTGTTTTACCTGGTCATTGCTAGGATGTCTCTTCCGTTGAAGCACTCCTGAACAATCTCCTCACTAACTTGATCTTCTCATGTAGATTCTTTGGTGAAAATATCACATAAGAGTCCTTGTTTAATGTTCCTACTCAATTTTGCTCTCCTTTTGAATCATTTTCCTTGTATTTGACTTTTTGGCAAGCGTTGGAAAACATCTCTTCACCCTTTTAAGTAGTGTAATTTTACAAAGCAAGTGCAGTTATTAAGTAAAGAGACAATAAAAGTTAAAGTGTGATGCCGGTGATTTCATCCATGGAAGACTTTTTAAGGTTGGTTGTAATGCTTTGTCAATGTAGACAATTTTAAGAGAGATAAAGGAGGAAGATTGTAATCGTGGAGTGATCCTACCAAATTATTGATTTGTTTACTCTCTGTTTAAATAACTCCAATCTCATTCAAGCTACTCATATGAAGCCATTTCACTATCATTGGCCAGAATGAAATTTTTGGCAGGGGCATAACTTTTGCCACTTTTAAAGGCCAATTGTGAGTGGAAAAAAAAATGATAAGTTTATATGAAAGTAATTGTCTACCACTCACATTGGATTACTTAAGCATAATATGGCAAAAGTTGTGGCCATTGAAGAATTGCTTCTGACAATTGTCTTGAGAGTTGAGACAACCTACAACTTGGATAATTGTTGTGTTCTGCATTGAAATTCCCTCACTTACCATCTTGCCTCTCTCTCTCTCCTTATATATATATATATATATATATAGTTAGGAGAGTGGGATTTGAACTTTTGGAGTCTCCATTAAAAACATCAAGAGGTGTCAATTATCTCACCCATAGTTCTAGCACACTAACATATCATGGTGAATTGTTAATAATGTAAAAATGCACATGATTTCCGCACAAAATCGTAGAGATCGTATATCTTGGACTAAAGAAACAATTAGTAGTTCCAGGCTTCCAGCTTTACGACATAACCATGTAAATGACGAAAACACCTTTAACAAGGGAAATCTAGATAATCAGCTAACATTTACAGCCACCCATCTACAATGAGTCTCTGGCACGAAACAGATGTTCCCTAATTTATTTACAGACATAAACAGGATAATACAGCCTATACAACAATGCTAGGCAGCTGCAGTTACAAGTAAGATGTAAGGATTTAATAATAATAATAATAATAATAATAATAATAAATAAAGACGTAGCAACAAACAAATATCTACTCAACCACCTTGGTGTCAAAGATTTTGTAGTGTCTACTTCCCCAAACTTCAGTTTTAGAGAGGTAATAAGATTTCAGGCAAAACTGTACCCATGGTGGATTTCTTGGAGCATTGTTTATTTGCTTGCCATTATCACTTACAGTTAGTCCAAGTAATTTGTTTAGCTTCCATGTCAATGCATCCACGGAGGGATAACCACCAAAGAATTTCTCCTATTACAAATGAAGATTACAAAATCAACAAAAATCCAAAGACGTAAAAAGAGCATAGATGAAGGATAGCAGTATATAGAACTGGTTGATTTCAATGCATTGATGAGATCTAAACAAATTCAGCAACCATATGAACAAGGAGCCCCGGGAGAAGATTTTGGATATATGACTTTATCACCCAAAATTGTGAAATTTCAGTCTTGTTAAATGTCACTATTTCTATCTATGGGCTTTACAAGGGAAGAAACTAATGTCTGAACCTCAATGTATATAGGAAAGATAGTTTTCAGTAAACACAGTTCTGTTGGTACAAAGACATTTTCAGGTGCAATCTAGGTTCCAATATATTTAAGTTACATTAAAAGTCGATCTGAAACTCACCCTTCTAAGTGGCAAGAGAAAAGGTAGAAATTAGTTGGTATGATAGAGAGAGACATCAACCTCATGTAAAAGCAAAAAAGCAAGGAAGTCGAAGTTCAATTGTTATGAAAACATTTCTTTTCACGTGACACAAGAAAATATTACAAAGTTCCTCAAATTTACTATGTTGCAATTCAAATGAACATCTATGTATACTTTCAATCACATGACCTATTTAATAGTAATGCAACTTATTTAGATAACTCAATTGGTCATTTTATTAAAATGTGTATGGATAGTCATTTGCAACATCATGAGTTAGAAGAGATCCCTCTAAACTGGTTTGCAGTAAAACATTGTCTCACAAAATATATGATTAGAAAGGTATCTTGGAACTCTTTAGTATGGATCACTTAATTTGCATTCATTATTTTTTGGAATCTCTTCCTTTTGAGCTTTCCCTTTTATTAATAAAATTATTTATTACTTATAAACTTGTGAATACATACATGTTGAAAACAATAGGGGCATCTTATAAGGAAATTTTTTTTATCAATATGGAAAGATTTGAGATGCATTCTTACCCCATCTTCGCCATACAAAAGAGCATGGATTCTGGCAGTTGGATCCTCTAGGGTCAACCTGATCCTGTAAGTCCCAAGTGGAGAGAGGAAGTCCTCAGCCTGCCATGGACGTGCTGCTACAACTCGGGCAACACACTTGAATTTCGTTGTTACCTAAGAGATGCAAAATTCATCAAGCACTGAGATAAAGCTTGTATGGCCCCTGCATAATTTATAGCCTCCTCCAAATTTCCAGGTCAAAGCATCACAATTACCTCTTACCTTCCCTCCCAAACCCTAGTTATTTCCCTACCCAAAGAACACAGACAGTTCCCAAATTTATCCTACATTACTTTCCCACTTTCGCTCAGAATTTTAGATTTTTACCATCAAGATCAGTTTGAGACTTGGTGACCAAGCAAAATGAATTGATCAATAAGGTCTACCATTTTTGTTTGGAAGAGATGGAGGAAAGGGAGAGGCACATACCCCTCTCATTGATCTTTTTCTTCCTCTTTAGTGGCAGTTATGGCCAATTATGTTAATTAGTACATTCTAGCCACCTTACTCTCTCCTCTACCCCCATCTCCCTCCATTCCAAAAATACCCTCTCTTTGATATTTTATGGCTTCTCTGTTGGCACTGGAACCTAGAACCCTAGAACCTATCCCACCCTCTAGAACAGTGTATTAGATAATCTAGGGGAACTCCTAGTGGGAATCAAATCTAAGATGTCTAGGTCTACAACTCATCCCAAACCTCCAACCACTAGGTTGCACCTTGAAGGGAAGCTTATCTATGGGCATCTATATAGGAAACAAT
Source organism: Quercus suber (assembly GCF_002906115.3). Taxonomy (NCBI): domain Eukaryota; kingdom Viridiplantae; phylum Streptophyta; class Magnoliopsida; order Fagales; family Fagaceae; genus Quercus; species Quercus suber. The sequence goes on from NW_027070036.1 coordinate 261,584, forward strand.
GTATATCTCTGTAGGGCTTTAGGATTCAAATTCTAAACAGAAAAGCCTTAATCCAAAAAATTTGAGGCCAGCTATTGATCCTTGACAGATTAGATTGGGTTGGCCACATGAACCCTTTTCCTCCATTTTATTCTATCTGAAGTCATGCTCTTTGTTACATACCTAATTGACATGTCTTTCTTATTACTTTTAATATTATTTTTGGCCTTCCTCTACGTTTGTTCGTTCCCTCAACTTGGATCATCTTACTCTTTCTTACCGGTATATTACTCGCTCTCCTCTGAACATGACTAAACCATCTCAAACTACTCTCATCATCAATAGGGCTACCACTATATTTAGACGGATTTCCTCATTTCCATTTAACAAAATAAATAAGAAATTGATACAAGGTCTTGACTCTCAAGGCTATGTAATGTAGACTCTTTAAATAAATAAATAAAACCCATTTCTCAGCATTTCCATTTAACAAAAGCATCAATAAGACGCAACACCTCTAGATTTCATGGTTCTGATTCAATTGTATTTTAAGCAAATGCTAAAAAAATTTATAATTGAATCTTAAATAGATGTCCTTGAATATGAAAAGAATGTCAATGTAAAAAGAATTTCCACCCACGATCAAGTCAACCCATCAATAAAAGAAATAGGTTCAAAGTACACTTTGTGTAACTTTTAGTTAATGTTACACAATCCAATATCTTTTTTATTGTCCAAGTATTCCAGCAAACCCCCCTTAGATAATATTTTTTTCCTCATACCCATCATACCTGTCCAATATCAAGATGATCGAAAATTAAAACTATCTCATCTGTAAATTATTTGAGATTTTAGTTTTTATACTTTTTAAAATAGAATAAATACATAAATATATGATTTGAATAGTAAAATGACATTTGATTGATTAAAGTTTGACGTACATGGTAAGTATAGAGATAAGAAGTGTAGTTACCAGAGGAATATAAAAAATATTAATTCAATTTACTAAGTGGCGTCACTTTACCAAGGTGTAACTTATACTCTATATATATGTAGGACTAATACTCATTTATAAGATTATGTTTATGATAACATGTAGAACAAATAGAATTGGTAGAATTCCCATGCGATGCCCAAACAACCGTTAAAAAATGGACAATTCTAGAACAGTTACGAATTCCTAGAAGTTTTATATTACAACCTTCCTAACTAATGCACAAATTCTTCTTACATGAGAATTACTTGCCCATAAGAAGTGCTTAAAAAAAACTACCTACGAATCCGTAGATGATAAGTGATTGAAAGTCCCAGAATTGCAGGGAAGCATAGGTGTGGTTCTTTGTTGAAATGAACAAAATTCGATGCTCCAGAATTAAAAAGTTGGGGAGAAGACATTATCATTATAAAGTTCACGGACATCAAAATAAAAAGAATTTAGATGTTACATTTAGATGCATCAAAAGAAAAAGAGTTCTCCAGGGAACAGATATGGTACCTTTGAGCAGGTGAGAATATCCATTAATGTAACAAATGGCACATTATCATAATCTACCACTGCACATTTGTTGGGGAGAGGGGGTGGGGAGAAGATATCATTATAAAACTTCCACAACATGAAATCAATATTATTTGACCTTTAATCAGAGAATTAATGAATGAGAAACCTGTAATATTTGAAGGCCACGGAAAGCTTGAGTATGGAATCCGTCCCCATTTCAGTGATAACCGCTCATTATATAACCTAAGAAAAACAATTACATTGCTACATTTTCTTAGCAAAATATTGATGCCATATCCACTCTTTCATTTTATGATAATTAAATAAAATTTAAAACTAAAAAAAAATAGAGAAAATAGATTTTATATTATTATTATTTCACTGAAGTGTCAATCAAAGATTCAAAAGCAACAATAACCTTTGCCATGCTGATACAAGATGGTCCTCATTTCGCGTATATTGAAGCTTTGTGAAAGGTGTCAAGACACCACGCCATAATCCTGAATGCACTTCACAAAGTACGTTCACAAATTTTACCCATTTTCCAGTATGTAGAAAGCGGAGGAGATGCTTCTGCATGCCTTGGTCAAAGATCACCCTTAAGACGGTTCCAACAGTAGGAAAAGTACATAATACATCTCTTGGCAGGGGCACGGGTTCCAATTGTAAAGGAACAGGGTTATTCAGTTCATCATCTAGCCTGTCATTCATAGTAAAAAAAAATTGAGATCACACACACACACACACACACACACACACAACCTGTCATTCATAGTAAAAAAAAATTGAGATCACACACACACACACACACACACACACACACACACACACAAACAAATAACCAAATTTTGCTTTCTAGAGCTTCAAGATCACTTGTAAATCAAATATCTGAAGAATAAATCTTCTTATGGACATTATTGGTCAAGCTTATCACCTTTTTCTTTTTAATTTTAAAATTTGACAATTACAATGTGAGAGAGAGAGAATTTAAACCTTAGATGTCTCCATTGGAAACACCAAAAGGTGCCAATTGAGCTATACAAGGCTCTTGGTGTCAAGTTTATCACCTTAAACACGAGATAAATGAGTAAATTCAAAAAAAAATTCAAGCTAGAATTACTCCACTAGGCAATCAAGAATGGACATGACAATTCTTAAAAAACTTAGACATGACACAGTAGAGACATGCAAATAAATAAAGTAACTAGTCGGTAACCCATGCAATGCATGAAAAAGTTTTAATATAATATAATAGACAGAGGATGACTGCTAACAGTGAGAGCTAATGGGCCAATGAGCTTTTTCTCCTGCCAGACACCACATTAACACACTGAGCTTTTTCTTGTGTCTGTGCTTCCTGGCCACGAGGCATGAAAGGGTAAGGTGATGCTCCTACATCACACTATTTCACATTTCACATATAGATTGGAGTCGATATTTAACAGGTCAGGCAAAATAAAACCCATTCAAGTGTTGTGGGTAAAGATATATTAAACACTACTACACGGATTGCAATTACCATTCTGTTGTCTTTAGACTGAGAAAAGTTACTGAGTACCATATAAACTTATAGTGAATAAGAAGTTCAACTGCAATTCATCTGCATTACAATTAGAAAGATTGAGTATAACTCGAGATGAAATACTAATCAACTCACTTTGTAGGAAGACTAATTGGTGGAGCATCAGTTCCATCCCAAAGAAATGCCATCCACTCATCTTTAGCAACCTCACAGATATGAACTATCTTAAGGCACAAGACATTGAAAATATGAAAACTGATCAGTACTATAGAAGACAGAAAAAGGATAATAACTTGATCAGGTCAGCCACTATATAATCTTCAAGCACAACCAAGAGAAAAAAAAGGAAAATTACATTTTTAAACAACCCTTAACCCATAAAATCTGCAAACACAACACCATTCCACTTAAATAAGCAGGGGTTTAATTTGTTAATTTCTAAAACCTCAACATTTAACTTTTTTACTTTGAAACTATTACACTTAAAATGTAATTTTCCCAAAAAAACAAAAGAATAAACTGCATTAGTCTTTATGATTAACTAATGTACATAAAATGGTACAAAAAATTTGTTGAATTACCTTGCATATCAAATTAACGCGTTCTTCTTGTTTGATTTCTCTCAAAAACAAGAACTTAGTCAGCCCTACAAAGCAAATGCATAGTTCAAAGCTTTGCATCAAGATGAAATGCACAGTTCAATTCCAGCATTGTAACAGAAAGGAAGGAAATGAAGAAGTTGCGAGACATGTTAAGAGTGAGTCAGGGAGACAAAATTAACCATGACTTTAAGGAGATAGTATAAATATGAAAGAGAGTTGAAATCGTTGTTTAGTGACATCAATGTACTCTTAAAGAGTACCTTCATCAAGCTGAAAATCAACCAACCATTTACGCAGGCCTTTTATAAAAGTCTTGTCAAGGTCTCTTGGGCGAAATTTTGAAGAAACTTGATAAGGAAGACAGTCTTCACCACCGTTCCCTTCATATAAAGCAAAAGAAGAAAACCTCTTATTGAAAACAGCATTCACTTCCCCACAATGAGTTTTCATCTGCAGAAGAACATGCCCCAACTTTTAGCATGCATAAGACAATATAGTTGCATTAAAAATAAGTAAAATGACTCCCACAAAAATGCATAAGGTGGAATAGAGAACAAAGCCAATTTAAAAATTAAATTAGTGGATACTTGTACCATCTGCCTTCATTCCTTTCAGAGGGAAGTTTTTCAACTGAACTATTTTAGGTGTACGATTATATTATCTGAAGCTAATTTGAAGATACATTAAAAAATGTACATCATGCTTCATAATAAGATATCCATTAACAAATTTAAAGGCCTTAACTCCTTGAACATTTTCACACGTCAACCATATGGTACAACCCCAACGGGTAGCACAATCAGCTGAGGACCACACCTTATGAAGCAAGGGTCACTGCTTCAAATCTCACATTCCCTCTCCCCTGTGGGGCAAACAATTACTTATCAAAAAAAAATTTGGAATATGCAAAACATTTTGAAGACTATTGCAGGCCAAAATTCATTTATTACCTTAGACAAAATGGTGTAAGCTAGAAATATTGAGCTCTCCACTTTTTCTAATTACTCATTTCCTTCTTCCTCTCCTTTTCCATATGTTGTTTCATCCATTAAAAGAATATATGACCTTGTTGGAGATTGCTGGTGTTTCCTTTTTTTTCTTTTTCTTTTTCTTTTTTTTTCTTTTTTAAAAAGTAAAATTTACACAGGTTGTGCCCTAAAGGTACACCAGCACTAAGTACAAAAAGAACAACTATCAATCACCTTAAGCATATTGGACCAAGAATAAGGACCAAAAGCATTCACCCACTCAAATAGAGATTTGACTAATGAAAATTTCAGATATAGAACAGAATTCTCACAATCCTCAAAATGTCTGGCATTTCTCAACCTTTAAATGCTCCACAAAAGACAATGTGATATCATGTCCCAAATTAATATTTCTGCATCTACCAAACCTGCCTTTCCAACAAGCTAATATGCCTGCAACCGTTTGTGGCATCACCCATTGAACCCAAAAGAGAAAAGATCAAAAGACCAAACTCCAAAGGTCATGGGCTACAGGGCAATGCAAAAGCTCGTGATCCAATGTTTCCCGAGCCATCGTACACATACAACACCAACCAATAATAATGACTCACCTCTTTCTGAGATTATCAACTGTGAGAATTTACCCTAAAACTGCTGTCCAAAGAAAGAAACTGCCTTGGTTTGGACCTTAATTTTCCATATGCTCCTCCAGGGAAAATATGAGCAAGTTGGAGGGTTGGTTCAACACAGACTATAATAGGATTTAACAGCCAAGGCATTCTAAGAAGATGATATCCAACGCCTTAAATCTTCCCTATTTAGCCTATGCTCGGAATATAGGATATTTATGAATATTACTACTGATTTTAATTCCTAATCTTTGACTGATCTCACAAAGTAATGCCCCCAATGATAATTTTTCCCAAATGATCAATCTGCCATTGAAACCTCCTTATCACAAGCAACAGTAGAGTTCCAGGAAACACTCCATCAGCGGTTGCCCTCCACACCAAGAATCATGCCACTATACGCAAGGACCATCATCCACCTCACAGCTAGTGAAACAAAGAAAGCTTTCCCAGCCTTTCCTTATATTCTTCCATAAACTCACCTCTTTTTTTCTTTTCTTTTTTTTTTTTTTTTGATAGGTAATAAAGAACTATTATTAATGAAAAAATAAAGAATAGTACAAGTTGTTCATGACGATAAACAACAAGAAAAAGATAAAACAAACAGCAAAAAAGCGGGAAATCAAGAAACTAATCTAAGAGAAAACATAAACTCAGAGAGAGAAGAATAATCAGTAAAACCCCAACAATGAAACCACTCAAAAGGCTACATTGGCATAAAACCTTTAACTCATCCAACGTCTTCCATAAACTCACCTCATACGAGCCTGTGACCCTATTAAGCATCACCCACCCCACATGCTACCATATTTATGGTCCACAACCCTTCTCCACAAAGCCCCCTCTCAATTGCATTCCTCCATTTACCTAATAAAGCTTGATTGAACACAACTACGTTCTTAATGCCTAACCCTCCACTTTTAGTTGATTCACAAATTTTCATCCTTTTTCTTTCTCCTTTTTGATAGGTAAAAATAATATTATTGAAACGAGACTACTTCTTGAAAATAAGCACAAAGTAGCCTAAAGAATAACAATGGGAGAAATATCTACATATGAATTGACTCTAAGAAGATGTGAATAGAGTTACTATCAGTAAGACCCAATACAAAAGACTACTCATAAAGAGAACTAATGAACAAAGCTTGAAATTGAGAAGACGTGCACTCCACATTTTCAAAAGTATCAAAAGTACACTGATTTCATTCCCTCCATATCAGTGGCAGAGCCACATTGAGACCATTGGGGCCCATGGATATATAACAATTCAAGAAAATTTCAAAGTAATGCTACTTCCACATTATTTTCACAATAAATTTCATAACAAAATTTAGGTGATAATTTGTTACTGATTCTTATTTGAGCCCACCGGTGACATCGCTTTCTACCTACCACTAACAGTTTACACTTGCACTCAAAATTTGTTATGAAAATGTTGTGATCCTATCATTTTTTTTTTATATAAAACTTTATGACCAGTAAACAGTGACACTTCTTGGAACTCTAAAACTTTTACCGATTGAATTGAATTTCTTACTTTTTAATATTGACTATTTGACTAATTTATAAATTTAAAAAAAAAATTAATTAAAAAAAAACTAGTGTTAAAGTTTAAGTTCAATTGCAAGACTCCAAGCATTTGTATACAGAATAAACTAAATTACAAAAAAAATAAAAATAAAACCCTTTAAATAGGGATGATAATTGACATGATAAAAACGGATAATTAAAATAATTTTTTACCATTAAAGTTTCAAGTTTGCATGTTTTCAGATTTAAAATACAATCTCCTAACACTGCACACACTTTGACGTTGATCAATTTAACCAATTTTAAAAAACCAATGAGTATCTAGCTAAAAAAGTAGATAAATTAGAGTTATATCTTACCATTTCTTTGGGTACTTTCAAAACTAAATCACATCTATAAAGAACGCAATAAATATTAAGCATATTTACATTTTCATTTTCATGGAATCTAATTTAATGGATATAATGTATCATATAAATATAACATGGTTATAAAGTAATTGTGTATTAAATTGCGTTGATACTTAATAGTACTATTTGGCCCTCCCAATGACAAATTGCTAGCTCTGCCACTGCTCCATATAGTCCACATCAAAGATAATGGAATAAGATTCTAGATATCTGAATATGGTCCTCGACATAGCCACTTGCATAATAAATCAAGAACCTTCTCCAGTAAAACCCATTGAACCCCAAACATCATAAATATAAAGCTTCACAACTCGAAAGCCATGCTACAGTGAATCGAAAGGTTATCCACAGTCTCCCTGCTACAACAACACATACAACACCAACTACTCACCATTGAATACCTCTCTTGATGAGATTCTCACAAGTGATAATTTTCCCTCAAGCAGCTGTCCACAAAGAAAAAAACTCTCCAAGGGGCCTTGACCCTCCATATGGCCTTCCAAGGAAAAGGCATAGCGCGTGAGCCCCGCAATGTCTCACAAAAAGATTGTATAGTGAACTCCCACCCCAATACTCTTTAACTTTCATCTCATCCTATCATTCCCCATTAAGGGGATTGTGAGAGTTCAACAAATGGAAAAATAAAGTAACCTCATCAATCTCTCGCTTATGAATTCCACACAACAATTCCTACTTTGCCCCTCCACCAATTTCTCCAATAATGATTCCACATAAGCATTCTTATACATGAAAATTTCAAATAACACAGAAAACATCAGTTTTAAAGGCTAATCCCCACATCAAATATCATGCTAGGATCAAACTCAACTACCAAAACCTACATCAAAACGAATGCACTGTAAGAAATGATCTCCCGTCATTCTAATGCTCCTTCAAAACCCACAGCCACGAATGCCTCAAATAGGTTTCGATAACCATCCACCCCATTCCTCCCCATATTTCACAGTAACTAATTGTCTCCACAATTTTTTTTCCTCCAACCCAAACCCCCATATCCACTTTCCTAACTAAGATTGATTGAAAGCGGTAAGTTTTCAAATCCTCAACCCCTCCCCCCTCCCCTCCCCCACATTAGCCAAAGGCGTGCACACCTTATCCCATCACACCAAGTGGTGCCTGTACTCCTCTGTAACCTCTCTATTCTATTCACCACATTGGAGGGAATGGTGAATAAAGATAAATAATAGTTAGGCAAGCTTGAAAGCGTGCTCTTCAATAACGTTGACCTTCCCCCTTTAGATAATTACATCCTCTTCCAACCAGCTAAATGACATTGAAATTTCTCCAAAATGGGATTCCAAATTCCTGTTGATTTAAAAGAGGCCCCTAATGGCATTCCAAGATAAGTCATAAGAAAAGACCTCACCTTGCAATACAAAAGATTATCCAGTTCATGCACATTCTCCACCTCACCCATCGGCACCATCTCACTTTTTCCCAAATTAACCCGCAACCCAGTCACTGCCTCAAAACAAGTTAGTAACAATCAAATGTACAAAATCTCTTCCGTGCTTGCATCACAAAATATAACAATGTCATCAACAGATAGAAGATGTGAGATAGACATCCACCAACATTTCCCACCTCAAAACCTTTAATAAGTCTATCCTCCTCCATCTTCTTCTATTGAGAACCTCCATGACAAGGATGAAGAGCAAAGGAGATAAAGGATCCCCTGCCACAGTCATCTAGATGAGCAAATAAAAAACCACAACAAGACCCATTAACCAAAACAAAAAACTGTATTGTGGTGATACATGTACGAATCCACCCTCTCCACTTTTCACCAAACCCCATCCTCTCCAATAAATAAAGAAGAAGCTCCCAATTAACATGGTCAAAAGCCTTTTCTATATCCAGCTTATAGATAATGCCAAGAATGTGACTTTTGATTTTGAGGATTAATGCCTAACATTAATAGCATTAGGTTTGAGGATTAATGCTATAAATGAGGAATTAAGTGATTTTTCAAACTTATAGTATTTATGAAATTCCTCAAAAACAGCAAAAACATCTGCTGCAACCATCCTCCAACAATGCTAGAAAAAGGCCATAGTGAAAACTTAAACTCATCACCAATTCCACCCCACAAGAAATCCTTTTGCAACTTTTCAATAGAAAGAGCAACCCCCGTAGAATTAGGGAATAAAGATAGGTAGCATTGGCAGGTTGGATAATGTGCTATTAATTAAAGTGACTCAGCCTCCCTTAGAAAAATACATCCTTTTCCATCCAGCTAGTTGTTTCTCCATTCTTTCCACAACAAAGTTCCAAACTACCTTCTGGTTCAAAGTTGTCCCTTAAAGAAGGCCCAAGTATTTCAATGGGAGCATCGCCACTTTACATCCCAATTGTCAACTAGATCTACAACATTCTGCACAAGACCTACCAATACCAATTTTGAATTCCCTAAATATATCTTTAAACTCAACACAGCATGGAACCACACAATTACACATTTCGAATACCATATTTGCTCTGGGTCAACCCCACAGAAAATTAATGTATCATCTGCAAATAGTAGATTTGAAACCATTAATGTTGAGTCAGTTGAACCCCCTACCTTGAAGCCCAAAAAACATCTCCCTTCAACAGCCTTCTCCATTAACCTACTCAAAGCCTCCATAACAATTATAAATAATAAAGGAGATAATGGATTGGCCTGTCTCAACCCTCAAGAGCTTTGGAAGAAACCACACAAGCTACCATTCACTAAATCATAAAAGCGGATGGTGGAGATTCAAGAAACAATCCAGTAATCCACCTTCACATTTCACCAAAACCATAGCCTTGCAACAAATAAATGTGGAAATTCCAGTTAACATGATCATACATGTTTTCCAAATCTAGCTGCACAACACCCCTGGCATGCCCGTCTTCAGTTTGTTGTCTTAACATTCATTGGCAATAAAAACAGGCAGTCTCCCTCTAACAAAAGCATTCTAGGACTCAAACACCACCCCTGAAAGCACTTTCTTCAACCTATTAGCATTGGCCCATTTAACTTCCCACCAGCCATCTAGGCCATGCTCCACTCCCAATTTTAAAATTAGTTCAATACATACATTGATGATCCAACCCAATCCCCTCATTTAAATCACACCCATGCAAAGCCACTTGGCTCCCTCTCCCCCAAGTACAACATTGCTAATGTGATTCTTCTTTCATTCGACATTAATCAAAAATAAATAAAAATTTATCCGCATTTTTATGATGACTTCAAATGTTTTCTATTATAAATAAAAGAAATGTCGTCCTTCCCATCCTTCTTTGCTGAATCTTATTACTTTGGCCGTGGTCGTTTAAGGTAGTCAGTGGTTTTAGAGACCCTTTTTTTTATAGCTTTTTGTTATCTCATTTCTGATAATTAAAATATGAACTGGTAAAAAATATAAATAATTAAAATAAAACCCTGGGAGATCCAATAATTTACTAAACCAGAGAACTTGAAAGAAAAAGAAATTGACAAATTGCCTATATCTTAAAAATTTATCACCTAGAAAAGCATAGTGGAAATCATATTTTGGAGGAATTTACAATTAGGATATACCACAACATGAGAGAGCTGAATTATATCCCCAGCTGACGCAACGTGGGGAAGCATTTCCATACTTTCAGCAAAAAAATTAACTGAAATCCCAGGTTTCGGGCGTGATTCATCAATTATTTTTAGTGTGCAAAAGCAATCTGCAAACAAATCATAATACTTGCTAAGAGTACTAAAGTGCAAGAATATTCATAGCAACAACTTGAATACTGAAGTTCACTTATCAAAAATGGTTTTCAAAAAGGTTTGCATAAGGAATTATGAAATTTACGATTGTTAAAGCACATGAAGAAAACTAAAATCATTGGATCTCAACTAAAGCAGAAGCAGAAAGTTAAATTTTCAAATAACTATTTAGTATTTACTGAGTGACTTTTATATACTATTTACTGAGTGGCTTGATTATGAAAATTAACATATGTAATATGTGCAAACTTTGACTTTAGAATTTACTAGGAAATGAAAGCCACGCAATTCAGAACCAACCAAGATTCACAAGATTATCTAAAGCAATGTTCAAGAATGCATTTTTTTTTCCTCCCAAAATAATAATTTTCATCTAACTTCAAAAGCTGGAGAAGATTTCTTTGTTTCAAGATTTGCATAGAGATCTAAAGCAAAATATGCCATCCACAACAATGAGATGATTCTAAGATACTCATGGTCAATCCACAACTCTCACTAGTCCTTTTGTAATATTGAGAAGAAATTGATTCAGCCATGAAAGAAAAGAAAATTCAAGTTGCAAGATTGGGAATTAGAGTCCCTAGCATCTTCCATGAATTTAATTAGTTAAAATAGTAAAGATAAATTATGATGGAACCCATCAAAATGTAGACTTTTTTTTTTTTTTAAAAAAAAAATACCCAAAAAACAAAAGTGGAAAAGATAGTAAAAAAGATGTTTTAAATTGGCAACATTATTAGATTATATGAAGAAAGAGAGAGAGAGAGAGAGAGAGTAGTGGCTCAGAGCAAACACCTTACTTATTGCAGTTTTCATCAGTCCACTACCAAACCAACTAAAAAAACTGGTAGCAGCAGTAAGACCGGCCTTTGTGTCATCATCGCCCAGCAATAAATTACCATTTTCATTCAAACAAACGGAATAACATAGAAATGAAATGCATATAAAAGAAAGAGAGAGAGAGATACCAGTGCCCTTGGATTGCTTAGGGAAACCGATCTCGAAGATGACGCCGATGAGGTTCACCTTCTGGTTTATGGAAGTAATGGCGTCCCTTATTTGAAGGAACTTGTAGTCATCATCCACCATCTCTCTCTCCCTCCAAAACCCTATCTCTCTCTCTCTCTCTCTCTCTCTCTCTCTAAAACCCTCTTTCTTTCTTTTGAGTGAACGACTCTTTTGCTTTTTAAAATTTAATCCAATTGCCGTATCTGCTGCCGGTGTTTTAATAGGGACCATTTTAATTTAGATGGCTGACACGTAGCATACAAAAAATCCAAGGGTTTAAAATTACATATGTCATGGACGTTTTTTAACCCTTGGATTTTATGTGTGCTACGTGTCAGCCATCTAAATTAATAATGTGGCAATCTGCAACTCTACCATTCTACTAGGGCTCACGGAGCACTGCGGTCACGTGCTAAAATTTAAAATAAAATAAAATAAAAATTGTTCCTTTTTCTTTTTTCTTAAATTAAATTTAAAACAAATTTCTTGTTAAAAAAATTCTAAAATTCATTTTACACCGTGGCATTTGGTTTTCTGTAAACGTTACTATGTTTGATTTGTTTATTTGTACACAACATTAAGGTAATGTAAGATTCTTGTACTTTTTCCTTATGTTAATGAATGTTTATTTAGTATCAAAAAATTAAAAAATAAAAAGGTAATGTAAGATTCTTCCAAAGAATTTCACATTACTACATATTATGATAATTGCCTTATTAAATAATGATAATCTTATATTACCTATTTATGAAAATGAGATAATTTTTCAATAGATAAAATTGCACATATGTTGGGTGGCTATTTAAGGAATTTTTTCTATGGTAATATTTAAGAAATTTAAATTATGCAAAAATTAATATAAAAAAAGAACTTTCTTCTCAAAATAATAATAATAATAATAAAGAACTTTTAAGTATTTAAGAAATTGATGCAGAAGAGTATACCTTATTGGAAACTTTATTATTATGACCAGAAGATAATTTTATCTAGATTTTTGTCTTCTCAATTGTATCAAATTGATTGAGAATCAGGGCTATAATGACATGTTGTTAATAATGCCAAGACGTTATTTCATCAAGGCTTCTCTCTCATGTAAAGTTCTAAGTATCATGATTAGTGGCAACTCCAAGAAGTTTTTTGAAGATGGTCGTTAAGAAATTTAAATTCTATAAAATCTAATAAAAATATAATTTTATATATTGAAAAAACACACATGCGTGCGCAAAACACATAAAGTTTTACAATTTCCTTCTACAAATTTCTTAGTTATTGAATATTTTATAATTATTTAAAGTTTTCAAAATAAATAGTGTCAAATTTTTTTAAGCATATTTAAAATAAATTACATATTTTAATAAGAAAAATATTTATTTTTCTCCCAACTTATCAATACATTGAGAACATGTAGGAGTATTCATAGTGTCACATGTGGGGGCCTTAGGCACATTAACATACTGGGTCCTTTTTATAAATCAATCTTTCGAAGCCTTTTGTTTTAGAGAAATACTCTGCTCACTATATTTTTAAAATACTTTCACAACAAATACTATATGGCATGTTGTTATTGATAGCCAAAAAAAAAATTCAATTATGAATTCAAATTAACACTAGTAACAATTTATCACTTAAAATTTATTATAAAAATGTTACAAAAACATAATATTTTTCTTCATTTTATTGTCCTTTTGCTTTTGACATTAACATGCAATTAATGTAAAGAATGTCATATAGATACACCCAAATCAAGTGGAAGCTTTCTTTGTCAGATTTTCTTTATGGAAAGTTATACTTTGATTTGATTGGACTTATATAGATACGTCGTGAGTGTGATTTGAGAGGAAAAGGAAATAACAATAATGTCAACCACAAAAATGCGTTATGGGGTGTGAATATCTCAACAAAAGACAAGTCCTCCTCTTAGAAATAGTGCAACAATTTCCCTTGATCGTTCTTAATAACTTCACCAAAAATGTATATTTAAATACCACCATCGCATTCTAAAATCCTTGCAAACGAAGCCTCTTAGTCTTAACTCATTTCGCTCTGACAATTCCAATCATTTTCTTTCTTCATCAATATTGAACCATGTATTTTTGAAGGAAAAACCTTTTTAGCATTGCCACGGTCATTATGCTTTTGTCTTTGATTTTCCTTGCTAAGCTTCATGAAGTTATTGGGTGAGCATCCACAGCAGTGGAGCTAAAAATTTAGCTTTTTAGCTCCATCAAAAGTTACTTTATCTATTATACCTACACACATGCTGTAGCAGTGGATCTATTTTAGCTTTCAACACAATAAAATAATATAAACATCACAATAAAATAATATATCTACTATAATAAAATAATATATCTACTACAATAAATAACAATCACAACCACTTGTAACCGTCACTGCCATCGCTACCGCCGCCGCCGCCGCCATCGACTCTTCCACCACTACCGCCACCACCGCCGACTCCATAAAATTAGAAAAAAAAAAATTTACAAACTTCCCTGCACACAGAAAATTCCCAAACCAACATTTATATCAAAATTTCAAATACTTAGAATTATAACAATAGAATATGATTATGCATAAATGCTTAATTTGACATGTAACTTAATCCCACTGATAAAGAAAATACCAAATTTATTTTTGATCATCTCACAACCAAACTAACAATTTCACATTAAAATGACCACAAGAAATGTGTGCTCTGTTTCTAGTTTTGTGCAACAATATATCCAACAAAATCCGCCCAAATCAGATGTGAAACATTAAAACAAAATCCCTACACCAATGCTATCTCATCCAAATTTGCAATTCGTTGGTAGTTCTATTTTCAAGCATCCACAACAGAGAGTAGAAACACCAAACAATCAAATAATAATAACGACAGAGAGTGAGGATGTTTTAATACCCAAACAGAGAGGATGCTAATTCCTTTTTAATCTAACATAATTTAGGTGCTTACAATATGAGAGGATGAGTTTTTGAAGCTAAACAAATCGTTCAACACCAAACACCAAACAACAATAAAAAATCAAATATCAAAAATAAAAAACAAAGAAATCCACATGAAGTGGATCCAAATCAAAAACCGAAAGTGGATCGGCGGATCGGCGAAGAGGACAGAGACAACTGACCTGAAGTGGATCGGCGGAAGCGAAGTGCGTCTGAGGCAGATCGGCGGCGTGGGTCTGAACTTGACGATGCCGGCGACGTTGAAGATGGTCGGGCTGGCGACGTTGAGAGAGTGAGCTTAAGAGGCTTGAGATGAGAGATCACAGTGAACAAGAGAGAGTGAATCATGAGACTGGATTTGATAAAGTGAAAAAATAAAAAAAATAAAAAAAAAAGAAGCAGGTTGTACCGTACTGGAGTTGACGAGGACGGCGACCCGTCGGAGTTGACGATGGCGGTGACTGTACCGGAGTTGAGGATGGCGGTGACCGTACCGTAGTTGAGGACGACGGTGGGTCTGTGTGTGAGCTTGAGAGGCTTGGAGGCTTGAGATGAACGAGAGAGAGTGAGAATAGAGTGAGAGGACCAGTTTTGATAAACGAAAAAAAAAAAAAAAGGAACGGGTGGATCAGATGAATAAAAAATCACTTTTTATTTTTAGCTCCAAGCTACAGTGCACATCTATCTTTAGATGTACACTGTAGCGAATCATCTATATATTTTTGCTTTAGCTCCACTGCTGGAGCATCATTTTAATGAAAGTTGAGTTAAAATATAGCATTATTGCTTTATACCACCACTGCTGCAAATGCTTTACAAAGCCAAAATATGGGGTAAAAATAATGTCATTTTCATCGTAAAAAAGAATTCCAAATAACTCATCACTAAATTAAACTTATTAAATTAAAATTTGTAATTCTAGCACAATCTTTTTAAGAACAACTATGTGCGTTGAAAACTCAATGTTATTTTTTTTAATAAGAAAGACTCTCTCTTTTTTTTTTTGAAAATATTAAGTATTTTAACACACACACACAAGGGGAGAGAAGAGAAGGTTTAAAAAAAATTAATAGTGATGCATATCCAAAAAGGTCTAATAAACAAAACTCAATAGTATTGATATAAGCTAATTACATATATCTCTATGTATTAAGAGAATTCAAAAAGTTGGTTAATTTTACCTTTATTGACTAAAATACCCCTAATACCTCATATTATTATTACACTTAAAAAAAAATGAGGTATATAAGAAAATTCATTAGCTAAATTCAAAATTATTTAAAAACAAAAAAACAAAAATCCCATGTACAACTCCACTATCAAGCATTTACACAACCTCCTAGCAAATTTTTAGCGTTTTATTTTTAAAACCCATCTAGAATGTAGACATTAAAAAAAAAAAAAAACACTTTTAATGTGCGGAACTAAATTGTTTTCTCGTTGAAAAATTTTTGGATTCTATTATCTTTTCTATAAAACAAATATAAAAAAATTCTCTTAACTCTTTTTACTACTCTCCCACAAATCCACAATCCTACGTTTTTTTTTTTTTTTTTTTTTTATAATTTTTAAATCCTCCCGTTAAAAAAAAAAAAAAAACACTCTTAACGCGCAAAACTAATTTTTCCTCTTTGCAAAATTTTCAGATTCTCTTTTTAAAACTTATCCAAAATGTAGACATCATTACCTTTTCTTAAAACCCAAAAAAAAAAACAAAACAAAAAACAAAAAATCTTTTAACTTTTTTAACCACTATCCTACTAACCAACAATCCCACGTTTTCTTTTTCTTTTTAATCCACACGTTTCCTTTCGTTTTGTTCAAAGTTCAAATTATCCTAATGTTCTATTTGAAATCAAATACTGTTAGTGACATTAGACCTGTTAGTACACTAGATTTTCCATGTCCTAACTTAACTAACTTTACCTCTCAAAAAAAAAAAAAAAACTTTTTTAATTACATCTCATGCGGTTTAAAAACAAAAAAACAATACACCCTTATTCGTCAAGAAGTGCTCAAAACTTCCCATATATTCCTATAAATAATTAAATATTAGGAGAAAACAAATAGCGTATGTGTTTCAACCACCTCAAACTTCCCCCGAAAAAATGTAGCAACGTATCCTCAAACTTTCTCACAAGGAAAAATGAAGAAGAAAGCAATCCTATAAGATGTTTCAAGAAAAAATTGCTCAAGAGAGTGGCAGATTATCTCAAATTTTATTCTTACCTGATTGAATAAAGCCCGAAATTTTTATTTCTTTTGATTTAGTAATTACTGTCTATTTTTTGCTCTAAATTAAAATTTTGGATTTTATTCAATGTTCTTGACATCTTCCTATAGATCCATAATTGGAGTACCAAATATTTGTACATAGATTTCAACGTTTCCCTTATAGAATCATATCAATTTGTTTGTTTGTTCTGGGATGAATTCGTTTTGGCTATTACTATATTACGCTTGCATATAATTCTGTAGTATTATGTTAATGCCATCAATACAGATGTGCAAATACAAGAGAGTGGCTGTGGAAACTCAAGAAAAAGGAGATAAGCAAAGAAAAATTGGAAAACCTCCATTTATTATCTAAGGAAGAGCAAGATCTCTAGCATGAAGTTCCACTTTAATTTTTGTACCAATTGTTTAAACAAATTTCAAAATTATTACAGATTTCTTTTTTTCTTTTTTCTTTTTTCTTTTTTCTTTTTTCTTTTTTCTTTTTTTTGTATGAACCGTCCCATAGATTTTTTTTTAATTGTCCCATTAGATTTCAAGTGTTACAATATTTTTATTTTTTTGTATTTTTTTTGTATTTAGTGTTCTAGGAGATTTCAATTCCATTTTAGATTTTGCGTCAATTATTACTTTTTTTTTTTGTTGAATAGAAATCTTATTGATCAACAACAGATATAGAAGTCTGAGATGCCTTAGCCAAGATAATATTAACAAAACTTGAAGATAACATTAACAAAACTTGGGGGGCCAAATCCTAGATCAAAAGAACCAAACAAAGACTGGTTAGGGGACCAATTGGCAAGCACATGGGCAGCCTGATTAGCCTCCCTATGAACCCAATTAAAAGATACATGACTATTGTCACTGATTACATTCTTAATAGATTCAACAAAATTCAAAAGTCTCCAAGGAATTAGGTTCCCACCAGATTTGGTGGCATCTATACAAACTTTATAGTCACTCTCTATAACACAACTACAAAAAGAGAAGTTAATAGCAATATGTATAGCCGATAGGATGGCATAGGCCTCTGCTTGAACATGGATGTTGGTGTTAACTTTCTTGTGAATTGCAAACACCAATTTCCCTCTCCAATCTCTGGCAACAATTGCTATGCATGAAGACATATCACCTATTGCTGCATCACAATTCAATTTTACTATACCTTGGTTTGGACAACACCACCTGGCACTTCTTTAAGTTGGAACTCTTGTCAACACTGGAACTTTGGACCCTCCACTGGAGGAGATCTCACATTAACTGCCTTGTTTCTCCATATCCAAATCATATCTAAAGTTAGAGCTCCAAATAGCAAAAATTCATCTCTTTGCTCCTTTTCTAGCTAGAGAGACAAAGGAGGATCAATGAATAAACCAATCAATGGGCTGGAGATTGAATCTGCCATTTGTCAATTCTAAGGTTCCACTGACTACCAAACCATATGGCTCTAGCAATGTGACATTGAGTAAAGAGGTGTAGGGCTAATTCTGCCTCAACATTACATAGAGGGCAACTAGTGTCCGAGGAGGGTGGAAACTCGCTCAACTAATCCTTAGTGGGAGGAAGATAAAATACTATTCTCCAAAGATGCATCTTTAGCCTCTCATGAATGTTGGCCTTCCAAATTTTCCTTGTGAGAGAAACACTGCTAGAAATATATCAGGTTGGAATGATAATTTGTTGAATGAGTTGTTTGACCAAGAGTCTGTTATGGCTATTAAAAACATCCCAATTTGGTCTTTTGGTTAGGAAGATAGATGGACTTAGACCAAATTTGAAAATGGGCAGTTCTCGGTGAAATCTTGTTATCGTCTCATTACTGAAAGTGATATATTTAAAGTAATAAACGATAAATGATATTTTAAAATAAATAAAGGATATATTTTAATAAAAAGATATTTATTTTTCTCCCAACATATCAGTACATTAAGAACACATAGGAGTGTTCAGGCTATCACACGTAAGTGCCTTAGGCATATTAACGTACTAGGTACTTCTTACAAGTCAGTCCTTTGAAACCTTTTGTTTTAGAGAAATACTTTGTTCATAACATTTTTATAATATTTTCACAACAAATACTAAGTGTTATATTGTTATTAGTGGGCAAAAAAATAATTTCAATTATGGATTCAAATTAAAACTAATAACAACTTGTCACTTAAATTTTTTTATGAAAGTGTTACAATTCCAATCATTTTCTTTCTTCATTAATATCGATCCATGTATTTTTGAAGGAAAAACCTTTTCAACATTGCCACAGTCATTATACTTTTGTCTTTGATTTTCCTTGCTGAGCCTCATGAGGTCATTTTGTGTTACAAAACCAAAATATGTGGTAAAAATGGTGTCATTTTCACCATAAAGAAGAATTTCAAATACCTTATGACTAAATTAAACTTATTAAATTAAATCTTTTTAATTCTAACACAATCTTTTTAAGAACAACTATGTGTATTGAAAACTAAATAGTATTTTTTTTAAAGCAAAACTCAATACTCAGTAGTATTGATATAAGCCAATTACATATATATATATATATATATATATATATATATATATATATACACTTAAATGTCTTAAATTAAACCCGACTTATTTTAGATCAAATCTGACCTGTACATCTTTTGAAAGCTATTTTTCTGGTTGTTGACCTTGGGCTATGAAATAATAGGTAATAATTGAGGTGAAAAAAGCACTAGCCCATTTATTTATATTCTGATAAGATAATAAGGTTTTGGTTCACATTACTTAATTGCATAGATTGGGCCATTGCCCAATATTGTCATTGTCACTTGGGTTGTTCAAGGCTTAAACCTGCAAGTAAGCTCACAACTCGGAAGTCACAACTAATGGTTTTGGAATTATAATTTGTCTTATGAATACAATTACTCAAAATTAAAATGATAAACATTTAGAAAAAAAAAAAAAAAAAAAGAAAAGAAAAGGAAATGACATTATATTCTGACTAAACCCATCACATGTGCTTTGCACATGCAATAATGTTTATTTATTTATTTATTTGTTTTTTGCATTTGTGTTTAATGTTTAAAAGTGATATATAAATAATTGTGTGTGTGTGTGTGTGTTTTTTTTAAGAAAGAGGTAAGGTAACATATAATAATGTTTAAAAATGAGATAAAAATAAGGCGAAACTACACTATTGGTCCCTGAAATTTATTCTGTGTACGCAATTGGTCCCTCAAGTTTGAAGCGAGCACAATTAGTCCCTTAAGTTTTAAAACTGAGTTGTATTGCTCATTTTACTAACTTCTGTTAACGGTGTTACTTATGTGGCTAACTTCACAATGACTTGACATTTTCTTTAATGATGTGGCTTTTAATTAAAAAATTATAAACTAATGGCTTAAAAAGGGGGAGTAGAGTAGGGGGGAGAGTAATACAATTACCTTTTTTAAAGGGGGGGGTTGAGGAGATTGGAGGGGTTTGGACTCCCTCTACCCCCAATTTTAATTCCCCAATTGGAGAGATTTGGAGGGGAGTAGAGTACATAAACTATTAACCAAGAATCATTCCTTTTATAACAAAATTAGGGAAGGGTATTCCTTCCCCCTTACTAATTTTAAAACATCCAAATAAGGTGGAGGTGAATCATTCTCCTCTACTCTCCTCCCCACTACCCTTCCCTCTACCCTCTACTCCTCCCTCTCTAAACTTCCAAACAAGCCATAAGTGAGAAAAAATATTAACCGGTACCAAATTAAAAATATATATTTTCTGTCCTATTCTCATAATCAAGTGCAAGATGAATCAGTCCTATTTTCTTTCATTCTTAGGTAGACATGTACAGTGAATTTAGAGATTCAGCTTCACGCTCTAATATAACTCAATTCTATGAAACTACAAATACCACCATCTCTTATGCTCTAGAAGTCGTAGAAAGAAATACAAAAAGAAGATTTACAGATTTTTTGCTAAGCAATCATCATCACCTCCAAGCAGAAGAGGTTGCCATTTTTCTGTCCAGCCAGCTAAGGTAAAAAGCCCCATCCCTCCTTTCGAGTCTATAATTCACATGAAACTGCAGCTTCAATAGATCGTTAACAGTGTCAGTCACAGAGGTACTCAATGGGTATAGAGTAAACCCTGCCATTGAAAGTCTCCTAATCCACTTTCCTAGAAGT
>NW_027070036.1:284114-307787 GCF_002906115.3 Quercus suber
AAAAAAAAAAAAAAAAAAAAAAAAAAAAAAAAAAAAAAAAACACCCAATATGCTTAATCTCATCGTTCGTTTTATTTTTATTTTATTTTGTTTTTTTTTTTTACTATTTATTTTATATACTCGCTTTCAAATTTCAATTAAGAGAATATATTAATGCCAATAGCCTTATAAATCAACCAAAACCTTTTGATATTTTCAATGGAGACATAAAATTTAAATCCCCTCATTCCCATAACTGAAGAATAAGGCCTATGTTAGTGGATTTAGATGTGAGAGGTAGAGATAGAGGGCTGATTAGGGAATGTGCTACAAAATGCAAACAGTTGTAAGAAACAAAGCATGATAAGTGAGTGTTAAACTCGGGATTTTTTGTAAACTTAAAAATGGATAGAATATTTAGATCCAACTCATCAGTCAGCTCCCGATCAAGTATACCTCCTGATAATCCCTGATATTATCAATGAAGAAAATTATTCTGTTGAAGAAGAAAGCTGCTTAAACTTTAATAAATGGACTATTCCTAAAATTAATGTTAATGCAATTTATAAAACAAGCTGTCTCAATTCTACTTTTAAAACTGAATTTAATGTTAAGACCATCAAACGGGCTTATGCCATATCTAGAGTTCACGAGAAATGTTGTTTGTTTAACAAGAAATCTATTCATGATTTTCTTACTAAAGGATATAGATTCTTGCATATTGGATCTGTTCAAGTTGCTGTTAAGCCATTAACTCGTAATAGTGTTAATGATTCAATGTTGGATACATTTACGTGATGCTAGATTTAGAAAATTCGAAACTAGCATACTTGGTATGATTCAGTCATCTTCGTTTAATGGCCCTTTTCATTTTGATTGTTTCTAATTTAAATCTTGCTTTAGATGATCGTCATAGTGCTAAAGCTTTAACTTTAAATATCCTAACTTCTGGTTATGATATGGATGAAGGTCAGAAGGTGCTAAACTTCTTGCTATTGTTTATTATGTTTAATATAAATTGTTAAAAACCAATTTAAATCCTCATGCTAGAATTCAACATTCCGGTTATAAAACCTTACTAATTATGAGTTCTACCCCGAATGCTAAAATTTTACCGGTGGTTTTCGGCATGCTGTGGCAAAAGGCGTGCCACGTGTGGGCGGTGAGTGGTGTCCGGGCTCCTCTCTCTCTACTATAGTAGCATGAATTGAACTGTCCTTTTATTGTTAAGTACAAACGGTGTTAGAACTTCGAATAATTTAAGGGTTAATTGATATTTTAAAAAGTTCAGGGCTTAGCTCCTTTACTTGGAAGTTAAGGTTTAATAGAATATTTAATGATATATAAGTCATGGAATCCGCTGTAGCACATTGGTGATTCTATTGATTGAATCCGGGTTCAAATGTCGGTAGCGGAAAAATCATTTGTTTTTGTATTTATTTATTTGGTCAATGCATGAAAATTGAAATCTTCTCATTGGGCTTGCATTTATTAGAAAACCTAATATGAGGAGTTAAAACCTTTCGGTATCATATTAATGCATGCTCTTTAGTTGCCATGCTTTTCCTATTTCTTGTTTGTAACATGTGGGGGATTGTTGGTATGGATGTGTGTTCCAAACACTTTTTATTATTATTTATTTTTTGACCATTGGGCATTTATGAGTAAAATAGCCGTTAGACAATAATGGACAATATAGTCGTTGGGCTTTTATGAGTTATTAGTAATCAATAACTATAGATCATTATTGTCAAATGGATAGCCTATATAATACCCATCATCACACCCTTTCCTATAAGATATATTTTACCATGCTATATTTAGATATACACAATTCTATTTTCTTTCTCTTCCACATATTTTTCTACAATTTATATTTGTTCTAAGGAAAAACAATAGAGGGTTGTTCTTGAACCTTCATGAGTGGAAGTGTGTCCATCATAAAAATTGACACTGTAGTCTAATCTTGGGGAATGTTTGGTCAAGACAACCAGTCGCACCAAGTTTTACTCCAGGTGGCATGAATCAACCTTTAAAGACAATACTTTTGCAATGTGATTCCTTAACACTGTGAGATTGTTCATATATATATATATATATTGTTCTTGCTGATTTAAATTCTAGATAAAATACTTGTGATATTATTTGTTGTATCAAAACTTGTTTATTCACTAAAGTATTTCCAACATAACACACAAATGACATGGGTATTTATATGATACATAAACAGAATATGCATAGATGCAAATCTTTCTTCCATAAGTAGAGACACAAGTTTTCCTCATTCATGTCAGTAAGTTACGTATTTTGAAACTAATGAGTACTTGAGTTTATAAAACTTGAGTTATACGTGGCATTTTATATTTTTTTAATTCTAGGTCAGCGGGTGCCATTATGGCAGATTTTTATGGAACTCAATTTTCATAAACTCGAGTTACGGGTCAAACTTGAGTTTCCTAAACTTGAGTTTAAAAAAGATGGTAGATTGCAAAATATTTTCCAAATAGTGGTAGATTGTTAATTTCTCTAAACAATGGTATTTGGCCATTTTTGCCTCGAAATCAATGAAATAGTATTGTCTTTGAAGGTACAATGATATTGTATCAAGTGGATTTTGCCAAATAATGGTATTTGGCCATTTTGGCCTCAGAATCAATAAAATAGTATTGTCTTTGAAGGTACAATGATGCTGTATCAAGTGGGAAGTGGGTCGTGGATTTTTAGCAGCAACAATAGTTGGGACTTGTTCTTTTTCTGCCAGATATTATAATCCAGCATATGTCACTGTGCCAAGAGCCTCAAATTGTGCTTTTTTATTATCAATCCTAGGATGTTGTTGTGTGTGTTCTATGAAATCATTTGTTGGTTTTTTGATAAGTTTAATGCAATTCTACTATTTCTATCAAAAAAAAAAAAAAAAAGAGAAAAAGAAAAAGAAAAAGAAAAAACCATAAAAGCCCACTTTTATATCTTAAAATGAGTCCTGCTAATATGCCCCATATTACGCTCCACAATTTTATTGAGGAGGTTTCAAAGGAATTCAAAGACAAAGATGAAAAGATTTTACCGGTGGTTTCCAGCATGCCACGTGTGGGCAGCGAGCAATGGCAGGGCTCCTCTCTTCACTATCTCTACTGTAATAGCATGACCTGAACTGTCCTTTTATTGTTAAGTACAAACGGTGTTAGAACTTATAATAATTTGGGGGTTAATTGATATTTTAAAAAGTTCAGGGCTTAGCTCCTTTACTTGGAAGTTAAGGTTTAATAGAATATTTAATAGTAAATAAGACATGAAATCCGCTGTAGCATATTGGTAATTCCATCGAATCAATCGATTGAATCCGCCAGGCAGCGGAAAAATAATTTTTGCTGTTTTTTTTATTGGGTCAATACATTAGAATTGCCATCTTCTCATTGGGCCTACATTTATTAGAAAGCCCAATATGAGTAAAAACCTTTCAGTACTATATTGATGCATGCTTTCTTTAGTTACTTGCCTTTTCTATTTTGTGTTTGTAATATGTGGGGGATTGTTAGTGTGGGTGTGTATTCCAAAAACTTTTTTATTATTATTTATTTTCAGGCCGTTGGGAATTTTGAGTAAAATAGCCGTTGAATAATAATGAATAATATAGCCATTGGGTTTTTATGGGTTATTGGTAACCAATAACTATAGATCATTATTGTCATGAATAACCTATATAATACCCATCATCACACCATTTCCTATAGGATATATTTTACCATGCTATATTTAGATATACACAATTCTATTCTCTTTCTTTCCCACATATTTATTTACAATTTATATTTAATAGAGAGTAGTTCTTAAACCTTCGTGAGTGGAAGTGCATCCATCACAAAGGTTAACACTAGAGTCTAATCTTTGGAGGTTGTTTGGCCAAGAGAACCAGTCGTATTGTTTTACTCTGGGTGGCACGAATCAACCTTTAGAGACAACACTTTCGCAACATGATTCCTTAGCACTGTGAGATTGTTCTTATATTTACATATATATATATATATATATATTGTTCTTGCTTATTTGCATTCTAGATAAAATACTTGATATATTATTTGTTGTATCAAAACTTGTTTATTCACTAAAATATTTCCAACATAACACACAAATGAGATGGGCATTTATATAGCACATAAACAGAATAGGCACAAATGCAAGTCTTTCTTCCACAAGTAGAGACACAAGTTTTCATCATTCATGTCAGTGAGTTACATATTTTGAAATTAATGAGTACTCAAGTTTATAAAACTCGAGTTATACATGACATTTTATATTTTTTAATTCCAAGTCAGCGGGTGCCATTGTAGCAGATTTTTACGAAACTCAATTTCATAAACTCGAGTTACGGGTCAAACTCGAGTTTCGAAAAAGTGGTAGATTGCTAAATATTTTATAAACAGTGGTAGGTTGTTAAATATTTCACTAAATAATGGTATTTGCCATTTTTGCCTCAGAATCAATGAAATCGTATTGTCTTTGAAGGTACAATGATATTGTATCAAGTAGATTTTGCCAAATAATGGTATTTGGCCATTGTGGCCTCGGAATCAATGAAATAGTATTGTCTTTGAAGGTACAATGAGACTGTATCAAGTGGGAAGTGGGTAATGGATTTTCAATTGCAACAACAGTTGGGACATGTTCTTCTTTTGCGAGATATTATAACCCATCATATGTCACTATGTCAAGAGCCTCAAATTGTGTTTTTTTATTTTATTTTATTTTATTATTATTATCAATCCTAGGATGTTGTTGTGTGTGTTCTATGAAATCATCTGTTGGTTTTTTGATAATTTTGATGCAATTAAACTATTTCTATATAAAAAAAAAGGGAAAAAAACCATAAAAACCCACTTTTATATCTTAAAATGTGTCCAACCGATATGTCCCATATTAAAATCCACAATTTTATTGGGGAGGTTTCAAAAGAATTGAAAGACAAATACAAATTTTTTTACAAGTGGCTTCTGGCGTGCTGTGGCAAAAGGTTTGCCGAGTGTGGGTGGTGAGCGGTGGCCGGGCTCCTTTCTTTCTCTATCTCTACTGCAATAGTGTGAACTTTAGAACTTAAAGAGTAATTTGGTGGTTAATTGATATTTTAAAAAGTTCAGGAGAAAGCTCATTTACTTGGAATTTGAGGTTTAATAAAATATTTCATAATAAAAAAGACATGAAATTTGCTATAGCACATTGGTAATTCCAATGAATCTATTGATATGAATCCTGGTTCAAACCCCGGCAGCGGAAAAATCATTTTTGCTGTTTTTTTTTATTAGTTCAATGCATTAGAATAGGCATCTTCTCATTGGGCTCACATTTATTAGAAAACCCAATATGAGTTAAAATATTTTGGTACCATATTGATGCATGCTTTCTTTAGTTGCCTGCCTTTCCTATTTCATTAAGATTCTTTGAGGAAGAAAAAGTTACCCATATTCTCTAGAAGATTCTGAAAAACAAATGCTACTAGATTAAACACTATCAGGATTCCGGAGTGGTGCAGAACTACCATTTAAACTTCAGACCAGAATGCCTAAAAGTAATGTTACCAACAATCTTACAGGAATAACTCAACAAATAATGTTTTACAATTTTTCCATTTCAAAAGGAAAATAATTATCGGTTGAGGAGGGAGAAGAAGATTGTATTTTAGAAATATTTGTACCTTGAATAATAGTCATTGTTGAAACAAAACAGTGTTGTTGACAAATTAATTTCAGATTAACTTTGTAACCTCACAAATATGAATATTTTATTTACATAACATCTCCTGCCAATTCATTACAAGAGCAAATAAAAAACACAAGTTACAGCAACACAATAAAAAAAGGCTTATGGTGGTTCATGTTACAGCTTAACAGATGATGTTGGTGGGTGATGTGAGTCTACAACTGCAGCAGTGGCTAATAAAGGTGGGACTGCCGACAATGGTGAAAATCATAACTTGGTTTTATGGAATGAATAAGAATGATAATGTTTCAGTCGAGAGTGTGATTGTCATCGAGTCCAATGGTTGTAGTGGTAGCTAAGGGAATGCAAATATAGTATAATTTGTGTCTCTGACTCAATTCAATCTGAGCCAGATCACTTTTTGAAAAGTATTCTGCACCAAATTTTACAAAAGATAAGGTGAAATGAAACCATTTTCTCCTATTTTTCTTCCTTTGTATTATCAATTTTCACTAATTGTAAGTGGCTATGTTTTGTAGTTGCACATCCCACTTGGAAAATGAATTCATTTATGATAATGACTCAACAGTAAATAAAATAACTGTTGGTAATAGTGTGTTTGATATTAATATTATTGGTCCACATTCTTAAGTATAAAAGCCTCTTAAATTTATGGATTTCATACATGGTATTAGGTACTTGATTCAATTCTTGTAGACCCCAAGTTGCACTAGAAGCGGGCCAACAATAAATATCAAGTATACTAGTACCTACCCCTAACAGCAAACCTGCCCAACTACCTTGAATGGAATGCAATCCTAACACATGGAGAACAGAAAAATTAACTGAATCTAGGTGGTCACAAAGACTTGGATCAGAGACATTAAGAACAAACAGGCTGTTAACTTAGTTCCCTTTAATTCAAGTGGGTCATTTTTCAGTCTTAAGAAAATAAAAGCACAAAGAGGTAGTTGGCCTGGATTTTCATAATTTGCAAAATCCATTAACTACCACAATTTAAAGAATCATACATTCTGTTTCCCCAAAACCCAGGCAGTTGGCAAGTTCTTAACCTACTATATTCTCTCCCATTATTTACCATGGTAAAATCTATCACCATAATACACGATTCCACAATATAATTAGCCAAATAGCCCCATCCTGACAGGTTAGGAACCAAATTCCAAGCCCTATAACCATAATCACGGGTACTTATAAAAAAAAAGTCATAATCACTGGTAAAATATATCCAATCAAAATTTATGTGTACCAGCCCACAACAAAATGTCCCCAGAATAACCCATACAATAACTGTAAACTAACATATAGCTACTCAATAAGTAATACATGGTACTTTTTAGTACAATTCGTGAATGTATGTTTCTTGATTGGTACCAAATACTATTTTAAATTCCATGGCAGCATAGCTAAGTCAGTTTCTCCTTTGAATATTGTAACATTTTCATACTAATATCAAATAAGGAATTCATTATTAATCTTAATTCTGGCAAGCATTAGAAAGACCATACCTCTAGATCTTCTAGATTTAACTACTTTCCTGCATGAGGCCATACATGTTAGAAGGCTCCTTTTTCTGTCTCCAGATTGCAATCATTGCTCCGTTATCAATGCAATACCTGTCATCAGTAGCAAACAATCGTCCACCACGCTCTGAGCACATTGTTCTCATCATCTCCTGCAAATGCTCATTGCAACCAGCACCACCAACAATAAGAACATCTTTCGTGTCACAGTTTGCCATTGCCCATTCTGTAATCTCCACAAGCATTGCAAACACAGTTTCCTGAAACATATTACATATCAAAAT
This sequence comes from Quercus suber, assembly GCF_002906115.3. NCBI lineage: Eukaryota > Viridiplantae > Streptophyta > Magnoliopsida > Fagales > Fagaceae > Quercus > Quercus suber. The sequence continues at coordinate 291,616 of NW_027070036.1, forward strand.
ATTACACATAATATATGTCAGAATAATATAAATAAAGTTCTTTTCGGATGTATAAGTAAAATAAAAGAGAGAAAACTTTATGGCCTAGTATATGGAACTTTAGAACAATCCCTCCCACAGAGGGTGAGTTTGCTTTTGAGAGGAAGAGAATTAAGGCAAAGAACTAACAAACATGATGATACAACACCCAATGATTGAGATATGAAGAATAGCTTAGTTCAAATAAAAAATAATTTATGACTCCAGTCTACTTGCAAGGAGTAACACAAGTCAGCAGGGGTGTACTCATTATTTTTTAGCTTCTCCGTAGCAGTGGCTTCAATATAGCTCAATATTCCACTAAAAGATACATCCATCCCTTTGACAACATAAGGAAGGTCTATAAATTGTTCTCCTTTCTTTGCAAGCTGGAGAAGGAAAAATAAAATAATATCAGGCATGTCAAGGCAGAAGCATTTGCGTCATACCCATTTGGTAAAGCAGTTTGAAATTGCACATTTTATAACTTTTTTTAAACGGTTTCTATCCTCCATAAAATAGAGTGAGGAAAAGCAAATCACAAGTGCAATTTCCAATAAAAAAAAGTTCATCTCCAGAAAAGGACCCACCTTGCATCACCTTGTAAATAAATAATTAATATTCTAGTATTTATTTATAAGGTGATGCAAGGTGGGTTCTAGTATAATTTATCAAAAAAAAAAAAAAAAAAATTGCAAGAGTCTCCTAATTATTAACAGGTAAACTTCTCAATACATCGCAAACACAGGACAAATTCTCATCTGCGCCATTAATCTTTTGATAAGTCATGTGCCATTAATCTATACCTGATGCTGATATAGCAACACCAATCAGTTAAAACCAGAGTAATCAAACCCTGTTGATAATGCATAGCGACACATTGTGCTGGAAATCCACTGGACACCCTGGAGAACATATAGGTTATGGCTATTATGGAATGAAGGCACTTAAAATAAATCTTCAAAGAAGAAGAAGAGAAACTCCATAAATGTAATATTAATATATTGTCGATCGAGATAAAGGATATCATGAATCATCAAAGTATTGACTACTCTCATTTAACATTAGATTGCACAAAGTGAGAACGCATTTCTCAATAAAAATCACATTGTTATTCTAGATAAACCAATTTGACCTTTTAAATTTTGGACACAATAAAGAAGGCACTTAAGTGTCCATACATATATCCTCCATAAATTAAAGTATTTTAAACAGTATAGTTTGCTGAGTTTAGTATGCATTATGATTAGCCTATGCAGATGCCAAAATGATAAGCACATTGCATTTTACGTTGTATGATCATCTAAAGCAAATAAGGATATAACTATATGTCTACACATTCAACAAGCATAAATTTTTTTTATTACCAAGTTAAATATGAACACGGTGGATCTTAAATCCATGGCCTAACCATTCACCTTGCTTTTATAAGGGAAGAAGGTGCCATTAACTGCATCAGACCAAAACAATGACCCTAAACTGCTTCAATTATTTCAATGTAAAATGTAACACATTCCCTCTTTTAGTTCCCTCTTTTTTGTTTTCTGTCACTGTTTATCTGGTTTGGAATCAATGAAATAGTATTGTCTTTGAAGGTACAATGATACTGTATCAAGTGGGTCATGGATTTTCAGTAGCAACAACAGCAGGGACATGTTCTTCTACTGCCAGATATTATAACCCAGCATATGTCACCGTGTCAAATTATGTTTTTTTATTATCAATCCTAGGATGTTGTTGTGTGTGCTCTGTGAAATCATCTGTTGGGTTTTTGATATTTTTAATGAAATTCAACTATTTCTACCCAAAAAAAATGGAAAATCATAAAGAAAGCTACTTTTATATCTTAAAATGTGCCCTGCCCATATGCCCATGTTACAATCCACAATTTTATTGAGGAGGAGGTTTCAAAAGAATAACAGATTTTACCGGTGGTTTCCGGCGTGCGGCGACGGAAGGCGTGGTTCCTCTCTCTCTCTTTCTACTGAACTGTCCTATGATTGTTAAGTACAAACGGTGTTAGAATAACAGCTTTTGTTAAGTACAAAACTGTTAACTGATTGTCCTTTGAACTGTCCCAATACTGTTGTGACTTTTATCATGGCTTCATCGTCTTCCTCTGCCTCTTCTACTGTCAACACCACTGCTTCTCCTTCTCCCACCACACTTACCACTATTCATCATCTGATCACTATCAAATTGACTCGTGACAACTGCCTACTGTGGAAAGCACAGATTGTTCCTTATCTCAAGGGGTAGCATCTCTATGGAACCACACTTGCTCCACCTCGGGTCATCACCGTTACAACTGACGGTGACATTCAAGCTCTTCAAAACCTCGAATTTCAGCATTGGCATTTGCAAGATCAAATGAAACTTCGTGCTATATTTTATCTCCTCTCTCTCTGAGAAGATTCTGACTCATGCTGTTGTGTGTGATTTGTGAATTCATCTGTTGGGTTTTTGATAATTTTAAAAAGGTCAGGCTTTGGCTCCTTTACTTGGACTTTAAGGTTTAATATAATTTTTAAATGACTAATATGACAAGAAATCCGCTGTAGCATTTGGGCTAATGAAAACAATACCGGTTGATTGAAAACCCGGGTTCAAATCCCGGCAGCGGAATTTTTTTTTTTTTTTTTTTGCTGATTTTTTATTGGGTCTATGCATGAGAATTGAGATCTTCTCGTTGGGACCGCACTTCTTACAAAACCCAATATGAATGGCCCATTTGATTTTTTATTTTTATTTTAAAAAATATATGTTCATTGCTTCAAAAAAAAAAAAAAATGTTCATAAATAAAATAATCTATGCCCATCAGAGTTATCAAACACATCCAATGTGCTCACTCTTTAGTGTTTGTTTGTTTGATTTTTTTTTTAATTATTTATTTTATATACTCGCTTTCAATTAAGAGAATATGTTAGCAGGGTCAACCCAACTTAATTTAGGGCCTAAGGCAAAAGATTTATGTAAGACCTTCTATATATAAATATTAATTAAATAAAATTATTTAATATTAATCAAATTGAGGCTAATTTGATGTGTTAAATACATAATTTAATGAATAATGGTATAATACTAACTAAAACTAAGGCTAATTTCATATAGAGAATTGAATATCATACTTGAAAAATAAAATTAACAAGAAGAAAAATATATATTATTTTTTAAAAAGAAAATTAATTGATGTGTGGCTTTGTAGTAGATTAGTTTACAAATATTATAGTTTCAAACTATTAGGGGAGATTAATCATCATTGATGATCTAACACATTTGCAATTTTTTTTAAAGCCTTGTTAGAAATAAAAAAGGAAAAATGCTAAAAGTATTACAAAATGTTCACAATATAATGTGACAATAACAGTGATTTGTGAGCTTCAATAATGTAATTAATGACTATTTAAAATACTTTTTTTTTGTGATTGGCAACATGTCAATTTGTAAATCTATAGTAAAATTTGTGATATCCCTAATATCACTAATAATAAAATGTGCACAACCATTTGAAAAATTCATATTTTTTTTATAAAATTTTTTGGCCTGTTACAATGGGATGGGGGACTTTTTCTTTGTAAAGGGTAAATATATATATTTTTTTTTGTGGTTGGGGCCTTGGGCCTAGGACTTGGGTGGGCCCTGCATGTTAGTGCTAATAAGAAAACAAACTTTCTACCTTAGAACTAACTAAAGAGAGGTTTTTAATTTGTAAAAAATGTGCTTAAGTGCTGTGTGTGAGTTTTAAAAAAGAAAATTAGGGTTTTAAAGAAGATGGGGGCCAAAAAATAACTCTCTCTAGTTAGCTTATTGATTAGAGACATAAGATGAGTATTTATAAATTAAAATTAGGATTTTGGGGCATTTTAATAGTCTTTGGACGTTCCTAAGGATCTAGGTGCCAGCCCACATCAAAGAATGATGTTTTGGGCCCTTAAAATGAAGTTTTAAAACCCAGAAAATTGGCCTGGGTACGCATGGTCAGGGCATGCGTACGTATACCCTAATTTCTGACAACTCTGATGGCCCGATTTCAAATGGTCATAACTCACTCAATATAAATCCAAATTAGGTAAAATTTGTGTTTAAATTGAAGCCTAGGATGTCTAATTTCCAATGAAACAAACATCACTCAAAATTTATTTGTGGATCAAAAGTTATGGTCAAAACAATGAGCAAATGTCATTTTTCAGAATTGTTTTCAACGCGATTTGAGCACTTTTAAGTTTTAATTACTTTCAAACTATTGTGAACTCTTTAATTACCCTTGGTTGACATATTTCAAGCTCATCATTGGGGTCGGAGACTAAAATTTATTAATGGGGTACAAAATGAGGAGTCTACAATAAAGAAGAAGAGATCTCTTCCATGTCTCCTACTGCTTCTGATTTTGCTACCCCCATTATTCATAGCCAATTAACTGTCATAAACACAACATTTAATCTCAATTTAGTTGCCTTACATGATGAATATAAATTTGCAAAAAATAAAGAGAAAAGAAAATGGTTCCATGCTGCTTTTGATGGAAACAAAAGGTCCTGTATAAAAAGAAAATGGACAGAAATGATGCATAATTTACAAAGACACATTTTATTTTTTGACTTTGTTGAAAACAACTATATTTCAAAAAACAGTATGAATATGGTATAAAAACCCAAAAAATCCAGTTTTCTTAAAAAAGACAAAACTATTGTTAGAACTAGCTACCCACCTCGAGGACATTACATAGCATAAGATAGTCTAGAGAGTATCTATAAAAAAATTACACACAAAAAGCAATAAAATTAGCAAATTCTATTTAGGGTACCCCTGTTAAATTAAGACCTATAACTATGGGCCATCCAAAGTGTAATCCAAGAAAAGAAAGCTTCAGTGATCCAAAACTATGTGATGATGTCGAAAATCATCAGTGAGCTATACGGTCCTTACGTGCTCAAGACAATACCTGCACAACACAAGAGAAGACCTTAGGAGAGTACCAGTGTGGTATCGACTAAATACCCTCTGAAGGTTAAGTTAGAGAATGTTCACAACTCTAGAGTACTGGAGCTAGGGGAAATTATGCGTACCTTGGTTTGTGAGGGCTTTGAGGTTTTTATAGTAGCATAGGGTTGACATTCGTTCCTTAGCGGAGAGGGTCTTTCCTTGTAAGGAAGATCCTTATTAATGCGCGTGTCTTGTGGGATCCTTTCCTTATAGGAATCCTCTTGATTAGGATTAATCGTGGAGCGTAAGATGTTTCCATACATACTTATACGTGGAGACCAAGCAAAGTCATGTTGGGTCTGTCAGGGGCTTTTCCCCCTGTCAGCTTCTTCCTGTCACCTTCCCAGGGTGCTCTTAGTCGTCAGGTCCCAAGTGACATCTTTTTGGAAGTGGAGCCGTTAGGTTAGGATCAATCTCGTCAATTTTGGCCTCATAAGGGCGTCACCTTTACTAAACGGAGTATGGCTGATGATTCTCCCCAAACCGACAGCTTTATCTAATGCAGATGATTAATAATGCTTCTTGAAATTACCCATATCAGTTGCCCCTTACTCCATAGCTCCGTCAGCTCTAGCTGACGGGTTATAGAGTTTAATTCATAGGTTTTTATTTATTTATTTATTTATTTATATGTTTTTGTTTATTCAGAAAAAGGAAGGGGCATTTATGGATGATTACTCGAGTAGCCATTATTAAATGCTAGAACATGTGGCACAAGCTAGTTGGCCCTGTTTTTGAGCGAGGGCGTTGCTTCGTCTTCCGTGCACTTTTCATCCTATATATACCTCACTTCCTCCTCTCATTCTCCTTATTTCAATCCTGACTGATTTTAAGAGAGGTAGTTCGTCACCTCACTTTCGTCAACTCGTTGATCTTGTCACACTTGTTGCCGTCATCTTACTGAGGTCGTCACTTCTTAAAGGACCGTCTACTTCATAAGTTTCATTTCCTTTTATTTCATTCAATCTTTTGTTCTCATTTTTCTAGTTGGTTGTTAATTATGTAGAGAGACCTGTTAGTTCTAGGTTCTTAGAATACCTCCGTCACTTGTAGGTGAATAGATGTCAAGACGTAGTGAAGTGACGAGTGAGCAGTCGTCAGTCTGTGAGGGAGTGGGCTACGACAAAGTGTTCCCGTCAAACCAAGGGCCCAAGGAGGGCTTGTCTTGGTTGTCAGAGAGAGAGCCGTTTGCCCAATCCCTTATTGATGAAAAGGAAGACTTTGATGAAGATGACGTAGAGGAAACAGAAGGAAAGGAGGATGACAAGGGTGAAGGAGAAAATTAGGGGGAGTTTGAGATAGAAAGTGACAAAGACGAGGGTGAGAGCGACGGGGTACCTTTTGTGGAGGGGAGCTCAAGAAGCCCAGGGGACGGTCACTCTCGTCCCTTCATTCTCCCCAAAATTTGGACTGTTAATGACTTTAAGCCGATGATGACAGCCAAAGTCTTCAACAACTTAAGGGCTCATTACCAAATCCCTGATCATATCCCAATCTGTCAGCTTGGGAAGCTTGAGAAGTGCTACTCCAGGAAGACCGCGGATGTCGGCATGTATGATGCCATGTCTGCAGGGTTGAGATTGTCACTGATGGGCCTACACCGCCAGTTGGCCAATTTTTTAAGATTGTCCATCAGCCAAATTGCTCCTAATGCTTGGAGAATATTTATTGGAGCTAAGATTTTGTGGGGTCGTCTTAGTGGCGGGAACCGTCAGCTAAATCTTGACGAGTTTTTTTTTGTTATAGACCCCAACACATTATCTCATCCAAGGGATATACCATTTTGCAGTAAGGAAGAATGAGCTTAAGTTGGTATTAGACATGCTTGATTCCAATAGGAATTGGAAGGGCAGATATTTTTTTGTTCAATGGACAGATTGGGTGTGCCATCCAAAAAAGTGAGTGACGATGCCTTATGGATTTGATAATACTTGGGGTATCATTAAGGATTCAAGTTTAGTACCGTCTACATCTCCCTCTATTTTTATTTATTTGTTTCAATTTCTTAACGTCGTCTACTTTTCTCATTTCCAGCTAGTGCCCGTCCACATATTACAAACGAGCAAGAACCTTTCATCCATTGAGTCATAGAGATCCCTTTGGACGAGCGAAGGTGCTGGGACTTAATTACCCTCGACACTTTGCACGCTTACTGCAAAGGTCCAAAGCCGTCACCTGCAGTGCATAGGTTGAATAGTTATTCTCATAGTCGAAAGTCCTTCCCCCGTTACCTATTTCTTTTCGTCGTTTCCTTATAGTCTATGTCTAATTCTCATCACTTGTCCTTCACAAAAATGGAGGCAGCCATACTGAGGGCTTTAGTGATGGCGTTAGCTGCAGTACATAAGAAAGAGGAGAAGGGGAAAGAAGGGGCGTCTTTGTTAGCCCCCAAGGTCGTCGAGAAGGGGGCACCTAAAAGAAAGGCTGATGGGAAGGGCGACCATCCTTCTAAGAAGCCATTAGTGGCTTCTGGGGAGAAATAGCCCAAGAAGCCATCACTTCCCAAGCCAGGCCATGGAAGTGGTAAAGGCTTGATGACATCGTCGGGCCTCGGCACCTAGGGAATTCATCGCCTTCTTACTGTCGAGGATTACGGCATCGAGATGGTTGGATCAATCATCAAGGAGATGGATGTTGATCCTTATGCTGAGTAGGAGATGGAAGACCTGGGGACGTTGGGTCTTTTTTGATCTCTCCAGGGTATGTTTTCTTCCTAAAATTGCTTTTTTATTGTTCATTCGTAAGTTGACGGTGGCATTCCTCTCTCAGGCACTGTTATACATAAAGGCGCTCAAGGATAGGTGTGTTGCTGAAGAGGAGGTGATCAGCCACTTGTGCAAGCGCAACGAGACCCTAACTAATGAGTAGGATCAGTACAAGGACACCCTCCGCACTTTCAACATGGAGGGGAAGAAGTTAAATGAAAATTTGAAAGAGGAAGCCAGTCAGACGGAAAAAGAGCAAGTAGTAAGGGTGACGGTGAAGAAGGAGTTGACGGCCCTTCATAGGCAAGTGGAGACGGCCAGGGCTGACGTTGTGAATGAATTTAAGGCCTTACAACCTTTCATTGATTCTTGCATTGTCTTCTATGGTGACGGGTTTAAGGATTGCCTTAAACAGGCCAGGTTCGTCTACCCACACTTGGATTTATCCAATGTCACCATGGATGACCCCTGCCATCAACTCTTGTCGGAAACACTATCCTCGAGGAGACTGACGACTCCATAGAGTCAGAGGTTGGTCCAAAAGATGATTCTGTTGTCCTTGCTCAACCTACTGTGGATCCTCCCGTCAGCACTTTGGTCCCGTCCACTGAGCCCCTGATCGTAGAAAGCCCCCTTCGGGATGCCCAAGACCCTCCTTTGGAGAATGTCGAGAATCTTCAAGACGCCCCGGCCTCTTAGCTTAACTCTTTTATTTTGAATGATAATTTTTATTGAATACTTAGTCTAATTTCCAGACATTGTTAAATGCCCCTTTGTTTTTGGGTCTTTTTTGTAAAGACCTTTCTTTATGTATGGTATACTATTTACATCCATCGCTTTTTAGCATGTGTTGATCTTTATGTATTGATATATATTTGCCCATTTTTTTGTGCCTATATGCAAAAGGACTTAGGTTAAATCCACCTGCTTTGTTGGACTTGCCCATTTTTAGCCATGATAAAGAGCTCGTCCTTTTTTTAGGACAAAATAAGAGACTCGTCCACTTGTGGACTTTAAATAAATTTGTAGACTTAATAAATTTACCAACGAACTCATCCACTGGTAATGAACTCGTCCACTTTGTGAGAGATTGTGCCCCGGGCCTGTTTTTAGGAATGTTGGGCCAAACCCACGTGAATGGGTGGAGTTGTGTTATTGCCTCTCAAAATGGAGGATCGACTAGTTATATTTTCCCCCTTAGATTAAGGGTTTCACAATGGAGTCGCCACTTATTTAATTATTAGAAAAATAAGAAAACAAAAATTGAAAAATTCCTCATTTTATTAATTTGAAATTTACACTGATCATAGTAAAATTACATGGTTTTGGTCTTAGATTCAATCTAAGACAAGGTACATGACTTTATTCTCTAGTTACAATCTAAAAATCAAAAATTACATGGATAAGCATTTGACCTATTAACCCTTGATCTAAGTTCGGAGGCTATGTTACAAGGTGGAAAGGTGTTAGGCACCCACCTTGCCTGATGAAACCGGTCTTCTTGACTATGGTGACCAACATTCATATCACATCATCCAATATGTTATCAATCAATTTGCATGTTGAATTTAAATGTGATAAACCCTAATTCAATTTATTAAGCATTGCATTTGAATTGAAATATAAATTCTAGTGAATGTGTGTGGATGGTGATAGCCTAAATTCAAGAATTTAAAAAATTATTAAATAAACATATTTTTCATGTGAATTTGAGATCAAAACTAGTGTCATGCATGAACATGTGATGAAAAATTAAGAACATGTGAAGAACATATAAGAAAAATTAAGAATATTCAAACATATTCAAAGGAATTCAAATGATTATTATCATGCTTTAATCTTAAACTCTCATCATGGAAACACAAAAAACAATTAGGGAAAGGGAGTATATCTTCATACAAGATCCATATGGTGGAGGAGAAGATTCTTGAGGGAGGTCTTAAGGATGGAGGAAAAGAAGAGCTAGGAGAGGGAGGGTGAGTTTCACTCAATACCTTGAGTCTCAAGAAGACCAAGATATGACAAGACTACTTAACTTCACTAGAACTCAAGAGGGGAGAAGAGAGGGGGTTTTTTGTGTGCTTTGGAATGAAAGAGAGGAAGAGTTTATATAGTAGTGGTGGATGGAATATGAATGGAATATCATTTAATAAAAGTTGACAAAGAATCATGAATCTAGACCTCATTTTAGCCTTGGGAAAAATATGGTGCATTAAATGGAAAGATTGATGGGAGTAAGGAGCAAGCCAAAATTCGGTTTTCCCGTAGCTGCTGTAACAGCCTGCGGAGCCAACTTTGAAAAATTATATCTGACTCGATTCTGATCGAAATTGTCTCGTTCTTGTGCTCAAATTAAAGCCCTGGATATCTAGTTTCTGGGAAAATTAACTTCTTTCACAGATTCAAAATATTTAGAGAGATATCGATGAAATGGTGAGCAGAGGTCATTTATTAGAAAATGGTTTCAGCATAATTAACATTAATAGATCCCAAATTAGCTCCTAATTAACGTTAAATGACTCCAACCACTCCCATTTTAGACTTAATTGGTTACAAATTTACTCTAATTAAAAGATAATTGCACAAATTACTCATTGATAATTAATGTTTAACTATCTAATTAATTAGATGTATGCAACCTCACCATAAAATGTAGTCCTAACCAATCAAATTAGGACACGTCATTGATCTCAAATTGATTACACTTATAACCACATATAGTCGGACTGAATTTGTGATAGCGCATCTTAGCCATTAAAACTTGATTTGATGATAGCTTTCAATCTGGTGGTCTAATTAGGGTTTATGACCAGTCAATTTGATTGTTAGACCATCAATGTCATTTTAGTGAAATGAGATTAAGGATCTAATGGCCAAAATCAAGATGCATATTTCCAAGGCAAAATTACCCTATTATCTTCCATGTGAGGTTAAATACAGGTTGCGAAATGGGGTGTCAACACACTTGTGACCTTGATAACTTTAAGGCATCCTCATGGGATAAACTCATCCACTTAGGTACTTAACAAATGAATTCGTTCGCTTGTGGACTTATAATTCTAAGGCACCCTCTTTGGATGAACTCGTCCAATTTATGGACTTGAATAATGAACTCGTCTACTTGTGGACTTACTATTGAACTCGTCCATTGGTGGATTTATAATTCTAAGGCACCCTCTTTGGATGAACTCGTTCACTTTGTGGACTTGAATGATGAACTTACCCACTTGTGGACTTGACAATGAACTTATCCACTCGTGGATTTAAATAATTTCGAGGTATCCTCATGAGATGAATTCGTCCACTTTGTGGACTTCATAATGAACTCATCCACTTGTGGACTTGACAATGAACTCGTCCACTCATGGACTTAAATAATTCAAGGCATCCTTACGGGATGAATTCGTCCACTTTGTGGAATTTATAACGAACTTGTCCACTTGTGGACTTACCATTGAACTCATCCGCTTGCGGACTTGACAATGAACTCGTCCACTCGTGGACTTAAAAAATTTCGAGGCATCTTCACGGGATGAATTCGTCTACTTTGTGGACTTTATAACGAACTTGTCCACTTGTGGACTTACCATTGAACTCATCCGCTTGCGGACTTGACAATGAACTCGTCCACTCGTGGACTTAAAAAATTTTGAGGCATCCTCACAGGATGAATTCGTCTACTTTGTGGACTTTATAATGAACTCATCTACTTGTGGACTTACTATTGAACTCATTCGCTTGCGGACTTGACAATGAACCCGTCCACTCGTGGACTTAAATAATTTCAAGGCATCCTCATGGGATGAATTCATCCACTTTGTGGACTTTATAATGAACTTGTCCACTTGTGGACTAGATCATTGTAGGGACAAATAAATACACAGGCTATATCTGAATAACTCCTCTTATTGTGATAAAAGCATGCATAATTAAGAAAATTGTTCTTAAAAAATGATAAAAACCTGCCCTTTGGGCTTAGAAAGTACTATAGGTAAAAATTAACTAAAAGAAATAAATTGGAAATGAGGAGTGTCGCTTTTCATGCTGTCATCTACTGGTAGTATTTCCTGAGATGCTCAGTGTTCCATGGATGGTGCAACTTCTGTCCGTCTAGCATCTCCAAGTGGTAGGTGCTCTTCCTTTGCCAAGAAGTGATTCTATAGGGTTTCTCCTAGTTAGGACCAAGCTTTCCTGGGGAGGGATCTCTAGTGGCACTCATTACCTTCCTCAAGACGAGATCTCCAACATTGAAGTCTCTGCGCCTAACCTTGGAGTTGAAGTGCTTGGCCATGAGGTCCTGGTATCGTGCTAGTCTTTGTTCAGCAGCCATCCTGACTTCGTCCACTAGGTTAAGCTGTAAACGCATGGCCTTGCTGTTCCTTCTTTCATCATAGTTGTCCACCCTATAGCTTGTGAGTCCGACCTCAGCTGGGATTACAGCCTCGCTTCCGTATGCTAGCCGAAACGGTGTCTTTCCTATAGGTATTCTGGCAGTTTTTTAGTATTCCTATAACATGCTTGGCAGTCCTTCCGGCCATATACCCTTTGCCTTCTCGAGCTGAGTCTTGATGATTTTAAGCAATGATCGGTTTGTGACCTCAACTTATCCGTTGGCCAAAGGGTGGGCGGGGGAGGAGTAGTGGTTCTTGATTCCCAACTTTGAGCAAAAATCCCTGAAGGAGTCGTTGTCGAATTGTTTCCCTTTATTTGAGACCAAGACTCTAGGGATTCCATACCTACAGACGATGTTTCTCCATACGAAGCTTTTCATGTTCTTCTCCATGATAGAGGCCAAGGCTTCGGCTTCTACCTATTTGGTGAAATAATCTATGCCAACTATAATGATGTCCAGTTCCCATTGAGCGAATGACCATGGGGCTGTCATTGGGGTTAGTTATTCCGACGGCTGTCTGATAATATTGCTAAATCTCTGAAATTTGTCGTAGGCTTTGACATAAGTTTGGGCATCTTTCTACATAGTAGGCTAGTAGTATCCAGCTCGAATCAGTTTGTGTACTAGCGACCGCGACCCTGAGTGGTTCCTGCAGATCCCTTCGTGGACTTCTCTCATGACATAATCCGCTTCTTCGGGACTCAGGCACCTCAAGAATGGGCGGGAGAAGCCTCTCTTGTACAAGATGTCCTTTATCAGGACAAATCGTGATACTTGGACCTTCAATTTTTGTGAGGCTTCCTTATCGCTTGGTAGCACGTTGCTTTTTAGGTAAGAAACTAACGGCGTGATCCAGTTGTTTCCAAAATCTATCTCCTGCACATCAATAGGATCTATCAATGGTGAAAACTGAACAAAGGAAAGTACCTTATCAGGGATGACCATGTGTTTTGCTGATGCAGTCTTGGCAAGGCGGTCGGCTTGCTAGTTTTCGCCTCTGGGGATTTGAACAACCTTGGCCTTTAGGTCGTCCACCCTTCTTCTTGCTTGTTCTAGGTACCTTTTCATCTTTTCGCCCTTACACTCGTATTTACCGTTTACCTAGTTTGTGACGACCTAGGAGTCGCAATGAATAACTACACTCATGGCTCTTGCCGCTTTACCGAGATTTAGTCCTGTTACCAGAGCTTCGTACTCCACTTCATTATTGGTCGTAGGGAAGTCAAGACGAACCATGCATTCAATCTCGTCCCCTTCTAGAGAACGAAGTACAATGCCTGCTTCGCTAGCCTGTCTGTTGGACGATCCATCCATATGTATAATCCATTGAGGACCCTTTTCTACCCCATGGTCTTCCGCATTGGTGAACTTCGCAATGAATAGGGGAAGGGGGAATGAGGTGATAGACACAGTGGATGGAAAATCAGTTCGATGGACCAAGTTATCAAGGTTGCTAGACACCTGTCCTCTGAGGGTGTTCATCATGAAGTCCATTCGTTCCTTCATCATCTGCATCTCTGTGACTATGTGAGGTGAATCCGTATCTGTGACGGATGGACAGCTTGTGTCCTATCGTTGTGGTTTGCTTGGGGCGTTGCTACCTTTCGGTCCTTCTTGGTCCCTTGCATTAGTACCTTATTGGTCCTTCTCCTAAGTGTTAAGCCTCGTGTTCTTTTGGAGCAGCTGCTCTTCTAGATCATTGTTTTGCTTGGTAAGGCATTCCATGGCAGAGGCGAGGGTTTGAACCTGCTTCTCGAGGGTAGTTGTACGTGGTTCATCTCCTTGAGCATTGTTGGTGGTTGCCATCGAGTGAGTAAGTACCATGCAACTCTTTATCCGAGAAGCGGTAGTATGGCTTAGAAACAGGTTCCCACAGACGGTGCCAACTGATGATGTCAAAAATCATCAGTGAGCTATACGATACTTACGTGCTCAAGACAATACCTGCATAACACAAGAGAAGACCTTGGGAGATTACTGGTGTGATACTAGCCAAAGACCCTCCGAATGTTAAGTTAGAGAATGTTCACAACTCTAGAGTACTAGAGTTGGGGGAAATTATGCGTACTTCGGTGAAGACTTTGGGGTTTTTATAGTAGCGTAGGGTTGACATTCGTTCCTTGGCAGAAAGGGTCTTTCCTTGTAGGGAAGTCCTCACTAATGTGCATGTCTTGTGGGATCCTTTCCTTATAGGAATCTTCTTGATTAGAGTTAACCGTGGAGTGCAAGATGTTTCGATACACACTTATACGTGGAGACCAAGCAAAGTCATGTTGGGTACGTCAGGGGCTTTTCCCCCCGTTAGCTTCTTCCCTTCACCTTCCCAGGGCGCTCTTAGTCGTTAGGTCCCAAATAACATCTGTCTGGAAGTGGAGCCGTCGGGTCAGGATCAATCTGGTTAGTTTTGGCCTCATAAGGGCGCCACCTTTACTAAACGGAGTATGGCTGACGATTCTCCCTAGACCGTCGACTTTATCTAATGCAGATGATTACTAATGCTTCTTGAAATTACCCATATCACTATGTATTTCTTGTGATTAGAAACGCCCTATTTGAGATGTTTCCTATGAAAGTAATGGTATTTATTCAAAATAGAATAGTACTTCATGTTCACAGCGATGAACACAAAGTATCTAGCAAAAGAAAAAGAAAAAAATGAAAAAAAACATAGAGGAAGATTGAAGAGGGTCTGATGTCATTTGAGCTGTGCTGTCAGTGTTGAGTTTGGGGCATATGTTATAGAAAATCAATCATATATTCATATTGTTCTCATTCCTAACTCAAAGAATATGGCTAAGTTCAGACCAATTTCCTTATGTAATGTTTTATATTAAGGTAGTTGCAAAGGTATTGGCTAATAGATTGATGAGGGTGTTATACCTTGGATTATTTTGGACTCACAGACTGCTTTTGTTCCAGGATGGCTTCTAACTGATAATGTTCGCGTTTGAGATGGTTAATTTGATGAGTATGAGGAAAAAAAAGACGAAATGGGCAAATGGGTTTAAAGCTTGATATAAGCAAGGTGTATGACAAAGTTTAATGGCCTTAAACTTTCAGCTATGTTGAATTTATTTATTTATTTATTTTTCCTGTCACTGCTTATCTGGTTTGGAATCAATGAAATAGTATTCTCTTTGAAGGTACAATGATACTGTATCAAGTGGGTCATGGATTTTCGGGGAATCTGGGTAACTAAGCATTAATATCAAACTTTATAGTTAGTTGGCCCGGTTCAAAAAGTATATAACATAGTAGCATCTCGAGCATAAGAGGGTCGATTTTGGGCTTATAAATCGAGTTTTTGAGAACCGATTTTCATGGGTTGATGTGGCATTTTTTTTTACGTGGCAACCACGTGGAAATCGAGTCTTTTGAGACTCGATTTCTAAACCAAAAAAATTTCAAAAAATTTCAAGTCTCAGCCGCGCCTCACCTCACCAGATCAGATCAGAGAGGGAGAGAAAGACCAGATCAGGGAGAGATCAGATCAGATCAGATCAGAGAGAAAGAGAAAGACACCTCACCAGATCAGATCAGAGAGGCAGAGAAAGACCATATCAGAGAGAGAGATCAAATCAGAGAGAAAGATAGAGGCCGCGCGGCCTGGCTCGCGCGACCCAGGCGGCAAGCTCGCGCGGCCAGGCCTCGCGCGAGCCCAGGCCCTTGGTTGAAGATGAATACAGATCTAAATTGATATATTTTTTGGATTTTAATTTTTTTTTGTTACTTTTTAATTTTTATTCTGTTTTTATTTTGTTAAATTGATAAATTATTTTTTTAATTTATATGCTGACGTGGCATTTTTTAATGTCAAAAAATATTTTTTATTATTAATTAGGCCACGTGGACATTAAACAAATATTATTTATTATTGCCGTTTGTCACGTCGGCAATATCCGTTTCTGATGTAACGGCAAGGACCAAAACGGAACCGTTTTTCAGGATAGGGACTAAAAGCGGTAAAAATAAAATTTAGGGACTAAAATAGAAATCGCCTAAAAATGTAGGGACTAAAATGTGCTTTTCGCCTATATAATATTATTAACCCAACTCCCTAGCTTTTTTTTTT
>NW_027070036.1:312991-316031 GCF_002906115.3 Quercus suber
TACTTTTTTTTTTTTTTTTTTTTTTTTTTTTTTTTTTTTTTTGAGAGGAACTCCTTAGTAAGATTCAATCAAAATGCATGTTCTTATGAACTTACAAAAGTCAATTTAAATAGGTGGCAGCAAACATAATATTATAATTTATAAAGATTAACGTTAATTACTCTTTTGTCCGATTTATCTTCATTTTTCTAACCAGCACGCACCCATGGATCTTGTAATCCATCTTCAGCAACTGTAAAGGCTCTCATTGGGATACCCAGTGTGCTCCAAATTAATTGACAACCTTAGGGTCCAATATCCTCTTCTTCCATCACAAGTAAAACACTTTAGCAACTGCTTCAGCAAATTTATGACATCGTTATACCTGCAGCAGAAGAAGAAAAATGTTCCTTCAAACCTCTAATAGACCAGCTAAATGCTAATTTGTTTATAGATATTTTGTAAAATCAATTAATTATTGAAGGGACGGTGCTACTGGGGCAATGCCCCCAAAGATCTAATGGATAGAAGGAAAAAAAAAAAAACCTATAACACAAATCATCATTAAAATTTACTGCTAAAACCTAATTAATTTGAGAAAATATATATTATGATTAATGTATAGCCGCAAACCTTATATTATTTCCTTGAATACTTTTTTTCTCTTTCCTAATTAATTTAAAGTTAGGGAAACGAAAGACATAAAAGTTGATACATGAAGGGTCCGTTTGGATACAGCTTATTGTTGCTGAAAACTGATTGTTGCTCAAAACACTGTAGCAAAATAATTTTTAAATATATGAATAGTATCGTGAGATCCATTTTTAATATTTTTAATGTGTGAATAGTATATGTACAGTGCGTAAACAGTGCACGCATAGTACACGCACAGTGTTTTTTGTCTCCCAAAAGTCAATAAGTCCGGCTGCTAAAAAAAAAAAAAAAACTGAAAACGCAACTTTACTTTGAGTGAAAAGTAGTGCTATCCAAACCGGGTCGAAAAAAAGTAGTAAAAGTTAGGTTTTAATTTTTACAAAACCTAGTTTTTAGATCTTCTTTTCCCTTAATTTTTTAGTTTTTTATGTTTTATGAGGAAAGAGACATAAAAGGGTAACGAAAATACAAATTTACCCTTATTTTTAATAGAGGCGAGTAACAGGAGACAAACAGAGCTAATCTTAGGTGGGTGAAGTGCCAATTTTTAAACCACATGTAGGCAAAGTATTTTTCGGGCAAACCACATGTGGGTAAAGTGTAATTTCCCTTAATTTTTTAAAATTTTTTTTATACAAGATAAAAATTCTATTATGACCTAATCTAAATGTATATGTGTGTGAAACTCCCTAATGGAGACTTGAATCTCAGCCCTTGCTCCCAACACCCCACAAGCACTTATACTTGTGGAGTGACCATCGCACCAAAGGTGTGCACTAGTCCCCTAATATTTTTTAGATCAATCATTGATATCACTTTTTTACTCATCATTTTTATTATTTCTATCCATTTTAAAAATTGGCAGTTTATAACATAATTTTAAGTTCTGTTGTATATATAACATGATTTTTCATTTTAAAATGCCAAATTTTATTTAAAATTCAGTTGTTTTTTTCATACTTTTTTTAAAAAATATATACTTTCTAAGCTAATACCCTTAATATATCCGCTAAGAAGCAACTATAACAAATTCCTCATTTTAGGTGATTTTTTTCTTTTGGTTATTTATATTTACTCTTTACCCTATTTTAGCTAACTAATTATTTATTTCGTCTAAATATAGTTGGTATCTCATACGTCAATGTGGCTTTCATCTGCCGGCGAGTCTCATGCGCCTGGCACGCCTAGAGCATGTGAGATTTTTTCCGTCTAAATAATACAGTAAATAAAAGGAAAGTACTTTTTCCGACTCTCAGGTGTTTTCCTATAAAAGTGGTACCATGTTATTAACATCGTACATCGGACCTCCGATTCCTTAAAACCCCTTTGGTTTTAGTTTTACTAGTTTATAGAAATAAACAAAAGATGGCAAGCATGGTGGCTCAGCTTCAGATTCGTTACTCTAATAATCCCAGACAGTATCGCAACAGCAACAACAACTTTAGCGATAATCAATTCAATGCTGCCCCACCTGCTTCAATTTCGTTTCCACATTCTTCATCATCAGCATCTCTCAATTTTAATAATCAAAAGCGTTCTCTAAATCTAATACCCAACAAGTTATTGCCTTTCGCCGGCGGAGGCAGCGACGGCAGAGCTGGAATCGGATGTGGCGGCGGTAATGGAGGAGGAGGAGGAGATGGGAACGGTTCTGGTGATGATTCTTCATCGTCTAAGTCTTCTGGGGGATTTGGGATATTGGGTTTATTTTTGAATGGATGGAGATCGAGAGTTGCAGCAGATCCACAATTTGCTTTCAAGGTTCTAATGGAAGAGTTGGTGGGTGTCACTGCTTGTGTTCTTGGAGACATGGCTTCTCGACCCAACTTTGGTCTCAACGAGCTCGATTTCGTGTTCTCAACTCTAGTCGTTGGATCCATACTAAACTTCACTCTTAAGTATCTATTGGCACCAACTTTGTCTTCTTCATCGCCCTCTTTGCCTGCCATTTTTGCTAGCTGTCCCCCCAGCCATATGTTTGAGCCTGGTGCTTATTCACTTCTCAATCGATGTGGGACTTTTGTGTACAAAGGAGCTGTCTTTGCAGCTGTTGGGTTTGCTGCTGGGCTTGTAGGGACTGTACTTTCAAATGGGTTGATCAGTATGAGGAAGAAAATGGATCCCAATTTTGAGACCCCCAATAAGGCACCTCCAACTCTGTTGAATTCACTCACTTGGGCTCTTCACATGGGGATTAGTAGTAATTTCAGGTACCAGACTTTGAATGGGATCGAGTTCTTGTTGGCTAAAGGGTTGCCTCCATTGGCGTTTAAGTCCTCAGTGGTGGTTCTGACATGCTTGAACAATGTTCTTGGTGGAATGTCCTTTGTGATATTGGCTAGGTTGACAGGATCTCAGAGCATTGAGGAAGCTAAACCAGTTGCGGTGGAGGTGGGTTTGGTTGCAG
>NW_027070036.1:317021-325245 GCF_002906115.3 Quercus suber
CAAAAAAAAAAAAAAAAAAAAAAAAAAATCAGCTGGAATTATCGTTGTTTCTTCCACAAATATTTAAATATCCCAATTAACTTCCTACGTATCTCCCTTGGTAGTTTCCATCACATTCTGGGGCATACCTCCTTATAAAATAACATAGTTGAGGTCATTTTCTTGATGATTACATATGATGGTGAACCAAAAATTAGACTATCTCCAATTCATCCATAGTGTTGTTCAAGACCATAAAGGTCATCCAAGTGCAAGAAGGTCATCCAACATGGAGTCACCTGGATGACCGCCAAACACTTAGAAATTTTTTGATTAAATCTATATCCAAAAGTTTATGATTCGGACCACGTTCTGCTATTTTGAAGTAAGAGCAAAATTCTTATTCATCGCTCTAACTTCTCACTAAGTTCTTAACTTCTGATGGCAGTTGTAGAAGTTAAGTCTGAACCTTCTAACTTCCATCCACGTTAAGGAAGTTACTAAACAAGTAACCACTCCAAAACTCACTATAAAATCACTCAACCATATGAAATCAAAGTAAGTTTTTCACCACTTCTAGAGTTTGAATTCTTGAGTTCAAGAGAAAAAACTAACTTAAGCATCGGAGGGTTTTTGGCTAGTTCACCCTGGTCACCTTTGATATTGTGCTTCTTTCTTTTCAGGCCTTCCAAGAAATCTCAAGCTCATTGAAGCCCGAAGCATTCAGTTTATTGATTTTCTATGCATCATCAATATATACTATAAAACCGAAGATGTATAACCTTATGTGCTCTCTAATTGTTCTTATGCAACGTCTGCAACTTAATCATAGTTGTGTGTTTATTGTGGTGTCTAAGGTTGGAAATAGGGTGACTATATAATTAGCAAGTTATGCAAAAAATCCAATACAAAAATTGTTGACAATTTTAAAATTTTCAGTAAACATTTGAATTGAAACTACAGATTTAGTATGAAATAGTCATCAATCAAGGCTACTACCCTAGGTTATATATTTTTTAGGCATTTTCATTAGATCCACGTGTGCGGAAGTGTCAAATGATTGTGTCCAACATGAGTATAACTACCCCAACTAAAGTGTCTATGCAGTTTTGTTTCATAAAATTATTATTATATTTAGACCCATCTAAAAAAAAGAAATAAACATCCCAAAAAATTTCCACAATAACAAAAATTAACAATAGAAAACTAAAAAAAATTAAGCACAATTGATCGATTTTATCAAAAATGAACAACCCAGTCCTTTTTAAAAAAATTATCAAAATAATTTTGTCATTGAGAGTTTAGCATATCGACCACAATGATAAGTGTGAGCCTCATTTGAGTCAGTAGAGCCTCTACTAGCTAAGTCTGAGAGAGCCCTAATAGCAATGAAATGTTTTCGTTGTTGAAGACTTATCGGTGCCACAAAGCACTTCTCTCTCTCTCTCTCTCTCTCTCTCTCTGGGTTTCGCAAAATTTATACAAACTCGTCAATCGTCATTCTAAAGCCATTTGGTATTTATTTCTATAAAATATTGGAATGTGTAATTTGAACATATTTACTTAGAGCCCCCTTACAAAAAGCTTGGGCCCTCTGAAATTGTAAACCATTAACCCACCCGGCCAGCTCACATGTAAAAAATTAAAAAGAAAAAAAAAGTTTAGTCCAAAAATGTAAACCCAGCAATCTGACCGAAGACTCCAGTCTCCTCTCCAAACGGAAAAACAAAAGAAAAAAAGAAAAGAAAACCTAAGGCTGAAAAAAAAAGACAATGAGAGGCGAGAGACTCAGAGTGAGAGAGACTTTGCCGCTGCCCACGCGAGAGCAGCGAGATCCATCTCGCAGACCCAAGCGACACCCATCTCGCCATGACGCCGCTGCTGGCTTTGATCTTAAAAGCAATGCCAGACTTCTATCAAATGATACCTTTTTAAATATTTTATGAACAGGTATTAACTTGCAACTCAGTCTGATGAGCGCCTATACATATATGTAAGGTCTGGTATTACTTCAATTGTAATTTAATTTCTTCATTATCAAGATGTTTTGACATTAATTCTGCTTGTTGTAGTGTCAACTTTCATAATTTAAAAGTGTAATTTCATGTGTTTAGGTTTGTGCAATCAAAGCTCCTGGTTTTGGGGAAAATAAAAGAGCAAACTTAGATGATCTTGCCATTCTTACCGGGGGAGAGGTTATGCAATCTTTTACCCCATAATTAGTTTTTAATGTGTATACACACACACACACACTTATAATATGCAGAGTTTTTTTTTTTTCTCTTCTCTTCTTTTCTTTTCTCTTTTATATTTTTCTTTTTATGCTAAGACCTTTATTGTACAGGTTATCATTGAAGACTGTGGTTTAACCCTTGACAAAGTTCAATTTGAAATGCTTGGAACTGCAAAAAAGGTTTATGTTTTTGTGCAGAGTGTGCTATGGTGCTATATTTGAATTTCTTTGGGACACAACTAACTTCAAAAAAGTAAAATAAAATAACAGGTGTCTGTCTCTCTTGATGACACAATAATTCTACATGGGGGTGGGGATAAGAAGCTGATTGAAGAAAGATGTGCAAAGGTATGCGTTTGGCTTTTCTCTTTAATTCCTTATTTATTTTCAAAATTTTTATTCAGTGTGCTATTCACTTGGATGAATTGTTTGCCAATTTTTTTGATCAATAATTTTGACACATTAGAAATGCACTACCTTTTTAAATATTTTATGAACAGGTATTAACTTGCAACTCAGTCTGATGAGCGCCTATACATATATGTAAGGTCTGGTATTACTTCAATTGTAATTTAATTTCTTCATTATCAAGATGTTTTGACATTAATTCTGCTTGTTGTAGTGTCAACTTTCATAATTTAAAAGTGTAATTTCATGTGTTTAGGTTTGTGCAATCAAAGCTCCTGGTTTTGGGGAAAATAAAAGAGCAAACTTAGATGATCTTGCCATTCTTACCGGGGGAGAGGTTATGCAATCTTTTACCCCATAATTAGTTTTTAATGTGTATACACACACACACACACTTATAATATGCAGAGTTTTTTTTTTTTCTCTTCTCTTCTTTTCTTTTCTCTTTTATATTTTTCTTTTTATGCTAAGACCTTTATTGTACAGGTTATCATTGAAGACTGTGGTTTAACCCTTGACAAAGTTCAATTTGAAATGCTTGGAACTGCAAAAAAGGTTTATGTTTTTGTGCAGAGTGTGCTATGGTGCTATATTTGAATTTCTTTGGGACACAACTAACTTCAAAAAAGTAAAATAAAATAACAGGTGTCTGTCTCTCTTGATGACACAATAATTCTACATGGGGGTGGGGATAAGAAGCTGATTGAAGAAAGATGTGCAAAGGTATGCGTTTGGCTTTTCTCTTTAATTCCTTATTTATTTTCAAAATTTTTATTCAGTGTGCTATTCACTTGGATGAATTGTTTGCCAATTTTTTTGATCAATAATTTTGACACATTAGAAATGCACTTAGTGCTACATGCATGGGTGAAATCACAATTCTGATGACCTCCCTATAGTGGTATAAAGCTCTTACCTTTTTTTTTTTTGGTTGTCCCATTGGCTTTTTAGTTTTTATTTTTAATAGTCAAATTCAACTCAACTTTACTCACAAAACTTCATTTTCAAAGGTTTTATTTGTTGAATTTCCTCAGCCAGCATCTACCTTGCTGTTTATTTACAGTTAAATACTGACAGTGAGCATTTTGATTTGCTTTAGGCACCACCTAGTGGGTGAATTCTCTCCCACAATCAAAATGTCTGAAAAATAGTTTTAGAAATCATTCAGTTTACATTTGAACATACTTTAAAGTGGTCATTTGCTTCCCCATTTAATTAAAATCTAAGTTAAGCCTTCCATGCAGAGTATTTGATTACCAAGATATAAGTGAGCACTAGGATTTTTCTAAACTAGGAGTTGTAGAAGATGTCCTTATTAGTTGAAAAAAGAGTCTAACCATCACATATTAAATTTTATAACTAAGTTTATTATAGGGTAATGCACCATTTGCTGGTTCTGCCAACTTCTTTGGCATTTCCAAGTTTTGAGTGGCAGAGATTGAATTCTCAACTAATTTGGTTGGGAGTGTGGGGAGGACACGATACTATGAACCTATGGACTGAGGAGATTATTATTATTTTTTCAACCACCTTGGCAGTAAGAACGCCAATTTTAGAGTTGGTTTGTGCTATATTAAAATATTGAAGTGTCCTAAATACATACCGAAATTAAGAAGAAGAAGAAGCATCAGCAGTAGTTTTGAGGCTTTGAGGGCGTTTGTTGAAATGAGTTTGTTCATATTGAGCTGCATATGCATATAACAAGTGTTTGTCTATCTTTTGTGTCAGAAAAAATATGGTCTTCGCTTTTTAATTTTTGGTTTGTTCCAATATTGGTCAGTGAATAAGTTAATGTACAGAGAGATTGAGGCTAAATAAAATTTCTCAT
The DNA here is from genome assembly GCF_002906115.3 of Quercus suber. NCBI lineage: Eukaryota > Viridiplantae > Streptophyta > Magnoliopsida > Fagales > Fagaceae > Quercus > Quercus suber. Next base: position 321,470 of record NW_027070036.1, read on the forward strand.
ATTGGAACTTTTTTTCATCAATTATTGGTTTATTTTTTCCCTTGGTTTCTTCTTCTTCTTCATTTTTTGTTTATATTTTTTTTATAAAATAATCTTGAGTTTGAATGTGGAAAATTCTACAAGAAGTATTTAACTTAGGAGTACAGTTATGTGTAAGTTCAAAATAGCTTAAATCTGTTTTTACCTGCTTGCCCATTTTGATAACAACATAAGGATCACTGCATCTAACATCCCTGACTGCAAGGTTTACCCCTCTAAGGACATGAATCCTAAGCAGACCCAAAAGGCTCTCCATCTCAGGGGAAAAAAATTTTAATTTTTGACAAAAAAAACCAGTAGAACACAAAGGAAATGAAAGGACTTGTTGCCTTATGTTATGGCTTTGAACATTGAATACCCTTTTACTTAGGCAGAGTGGAGAACTAGTTGACAAAATAGTTAGATACTATCAAAGCCTAACCCAATTGTGCATATTTATAACCAAAAAAAGAAGACCAAGAACCAAGTCCTAGGTTTGGCAAGTTGCAATATTTTATACTGTTCATAAATAGTGTAACAACCAGTGGGTTTTGGAAGTAATTTTAATTTGATGCTTAAAACCAGAAATACGTGCATAAAGGACTCTGTCACAATTCGGTGGGATTGAGTTGTTTTTTTCAAACTTATTACTTGTTTGTCCAAGCTTGATTTGAATTGATTGAGAAGATTATGGGGTTGTGATAATATTTCATATTTCACATGGCTAATTTTTAGGGAGGGAACCTAACTCACAGTACATAAGGTATTGTATCTAAGTTTTGCCCTTTAGGCTATTATATCTAGAAACAAGGCCATCATGTCTAGAGTCGGGTAAAATTATATTTAGGTTATTTAGGTTTATATTTTAATTTTTCTTTGATTTGGTTATTCTAGAGTGGGGTAAAATTCTGCAATTTCTTTAAGTACGAATTTTATTCACTCAATGAAGGACATCAAGATTCATGAATTCAACAATGAGTCCTAAAACAGAACATTATGTGTCATGCCCAGTGTAAGCCTTAACAAATCATGACTATCTTTTACTTTTTATATCTTATTTGACCCAATTGTGTGTATCAAAGTGGTCCACATTAATTTAGACCTACATAACAAGACCATATCTTCTAGGTAAGACAACAACCTACATATCCAATTCAACCTAACACACAACATTATTACACAATCCATATTTCTTTTTTCTTTTTCTTTAGTAGGAGATTTCAAAAAACAAAAAGAACCAACCAACAAGCTGTTAGTTGGTGTACAAGCTAATTTGGTTCACAGGTCATATTCCTAAGCATGCATTTATAAACTAGCTAGTCATAAAGGACAGAATTACAACAAGAGAAAGTTTGCCAGAGTCTGCGCATTATTCAAGATTTCCTGAATGATGGAGTGCTTGTTGATCAATACCACCGTTTGGCTAGGCACTGGTGAACTCATGTGAACGAGGCTGCCCCAGAACCTCAACTGGTTAAGCTTGTTTGCTGCCAAACTGATTTGTGGGGTGGATAGAAGAGTCCTGCCGATCACTGAGCCTCTACTATGAGATTCAATGTTTTGTGAATAGCAAATTAAATCTTCAAAATATTGTCAATATTCTTACCTTACAATTAACAAAAAAAAGAAAAAAAAATCTATATAATTTCAAGATCGCATTTGAATATATAATATAGTTTTTTTCAATTTCTTTTTCACGGTGAATAATGATTCAAGTCATTTGACTAAACTTGGTTAGCTTTGTCAATTGAGAGTCAGGGTAAAGGTGTGGGTCTCCAATCCAACTGCTCCTGCTATACAATTCTTGGCATATTTTGGATGGATTTGTCTTTTGCAATATCCTGATTTACTTGATTTGAGGTCTAATTAAGGAATTATTGTGCACCACAGATGCTTTAATGCTTCACTTGCTTTCAATTTTGGCCGTGTCTCTCATCAATTTAAGATCCACAGGAAATCTATAAGCCAAATGTTATAAAAAGAGCTCAATATTGGAATGAGTGGGCACCGGAAACGTGGTTGATGCAGATTATCTTTTAGGGATGTTAAAAGATGAACATTTCTAGTGTGATAAAAAGTATTTAGGAGTAGATGGAATAATAAGTTAGAAGGTTGCAAAATCTTATTGACTGACTGCTAAGAAGTTTCAAAATTTTGGACACTAGGAATCAAACGGATAAGCCAAACATCATCTGCTTCTTTTCTTTTTCTTCTTTGGGTTGGTGAAGCCAACCAAACATCTATTTACTTAAAATAAAAGATCCATGGCCAAAATTCATATAGTTGCCAAGCAGATTGTCCAAACTCAACATCTCCAAACAATGATAGTGCCGAATGCATGTACTAGCTATTATCTCATCATTCAACATTACTTCACATAACAAATACAGTGCTGGAAACTTTTTTTTTTTTGGTGAAGCAGCACAAGTACTGGAAACTAGTTGGTAGGGCAGAAGCATCAAATACATGTTAAAATGCACAATTTTGTGTTCATGACAAGAAGATTCCTGATTCTATTTTCCAAGCAGTGATTGCAGATTCCTGGTATTACAATACACATTGTCTTTCAATGGTACACTAGTGGAGATCACCATTCCATGGTAGGTGTAATAGAACCAGTACAAAAATATGAGAACAAATTTTTATTCTTACCCAAAAATGAATCTCACAGCACCACAAATATCTTGTATATAATCATTATCAGAGAAAATTATATAATAAACAAAGTATTTACAGGTAAAGCTTTTTCAGAAGCGAGTATTGTCATTAAAAGCCCTTTCGGCATCACTTGCATCTCTATGATTATGCGGGTTGTCAATCCCCCCAACCATTCCTCCAGTTTGGCTTTTTATCAGCCTTGAAATCATCAAAGTTTTCTAAACTAAAACTAAACTTTTACTCGGTAAGCTGACATCATTCTTTCTTCTTCTTGCAGCGATCATCTTCAAACAACATAAATTGATATCTAAAAACATGCAGTGCAACTCACATAAACAAGGGTAGTGCAACTCATGAAATTCAATCTCCCTTTCAATTAAAATAAAATTCACTAAATTGCAGCATTTTCCAAAAAATTCAGTTATCAAATTATACAAATACGTCATTTCAGTGACCGAAAAATATCTTGTAGTGGAGTATTTCTAGCATTTTCTATTATTTTTGAACGTGTTCATTTTCCTTTGAAAGCACTAGATTTGATGCCAACTTGTATCAAATACTTCTGACCAGCTCTCCTAAAAAAGTAGCATTGTTGATGAATAAGAAGCTTAAGCAAATTATGCAAAAACTGTAAAATATACTTCCAATAAATATATTACCATAAAGGTTAGATTCTTTTGATTATTTTTGTATGCATGTGCTTAATAACATACATGCCGCAATCATACCGAAATATGAAAACAGTTAAAATTTAAAAACCTAAAGAGTCACACAATATTATCATGTAAAAACCTAAATGGTCTCCCTTGCAACCCCATTTTACTAGTCTTTCTCTTGTTGTAATTCTGTCCTTTATGACTAGCTAGTTTATAAATGCATGCTTAGGAATATGACCTGTGAACCAAATTAGCTTGTACACCAACTAACAGCTTGTTGGTTGGTTCTTTTTGTTTTTTGAAATCTCCTACTAAAGAAAAAGAAAAAAGAAATATGGATTGTGTAATAATGTTGTGTGTTAGGTTGAATTGGATATGTAGGTTGTTGTCTTACCTAGAAGATATGGTCTTGTTATGTAGGTCTAAATTAATGTGGACCACTTT
>NW_027070036.1:331155-332985 GCF_002906115.3 Quercus suber
GGGAAGGTATCCCGGAGCCCCTGCATCTGCTCCTCTCTTTGTTCCAGCTCCGCCGCGCCGAGAAGGGAGTTGTCGGTGGCCTGGAAACATGATGGCCCTCCCCCTTCCCTGCCTTTTGTGTCAAGCTCTCCCATTCTCTTTATACCAATAAAGGGACGGCTTGACACTTCCCACCGGCTAGCTTTTTTAGGGCGGCTCCACCTGGGCCTCTGATTGTAGAAATAGCTGGTAGGATTAGCTTGTAAATTTGTTTGTGAAACACACCTGCCTGAGCCTCTGATTGTAATTTGTACTCTTTCTATTTATGAAATAATAATATCAAGATTTCTCTTTTCCCTGTCAAATCTTCTATTTTTTCTTCTTCTTTTTTTTTTTTTTTCAACCTACTGTAAAACAACTACTTAGAACACTCGCCTGGTGTGCCGACCAGCACCCTAATCCTTCCCCACAGACGGCGCCAATTGTAGGGACTCGGTTTGGATTAACCCTGAGTATGAATGGGTTTTCAGCCCAACAAGCCCAAACAATAAATTTTTAGAGAGTGGGTTAAAGGTTTAGGCGCTGGCCGTCGTTCATCAAGCATGAACTTTCATTTATAAAAAAAAAAAAATACTTAGAGTTTCTATACAACTGGGAGGATGCTCCTCGGCCATGGGCCGAGGAGACCTTTTTCTTCTCTTTTTTCCTCCCCCTCCCCCCCTTTTTTTACTTTACTTGCTTTTCTTATATAGTTTTCATCTTCCTATCTCCTTACTCCATCTGTTGATCATCCATTTGCCTCTCCTCTGGCCGTCCGTCCCATCAGAGGCCTTATCAGTACTCAAGTGGTTCACTCTGATCAACGTTGCCCTGCTACGGGGTTATATCCCTATTAATGCGGCCAGGGGGGTTAGGTGAATGCATTAAATACGAGGGTAACAGCCTACTTTGGGTCTGGTCTTTGTCAAAAATCATCCTTGTCAGGCCGAGGACGAGGAGGTCCTCGGCGTGGATTGGGAAAAGAGGCTTTCCCCAATTTAGCCTTGAATAGTCAGTATTCCTCGGCGTGGGCCGTGGGCCTTAGGCCTGCTACACGATGGGTCGAGGTTATCAGGCCCACATGCCCCACACATACCTCTGCACATCTTTCTTCAATCAGCTTCTTATCCCCACCCCCATGTAGAATTATTGTGTCATCAAGAGAGTCAGACACCTTATTTTATTTTACTTTTTTGAAGTTAGTTGTGTCCCAAAGAAATTCAAATATAGCACCATAGTACACTCTGCATAAAAACATAAACCTTTTTTGCAGTTCCAAGCATTTCAAATTGAACTTTGTCAAGGGTTAGATAACGGTCTTCAGTGATAACCTGTACAATAAAGGTCTTAGCATAAAAAGAAAAATATAAAAGAGAAAAGAAAAGAAGAGAAAAAAAAAAAAAAAAAAAAAAAAAAACCATGCATATTATAAGTGTGTGTGTGTGTGCGCGCGAGCGCACATTAGAAACTAATTCTGGGGTAAAAGATTGCATAACCTCTCCCCCAATAAGAATGGCAAGATCATCTAAGTTTGCTCTTTTATTTTCCCCAAAACCAGGAGCTTTGATTGCACAAACCTAAACACATGAAATTACACTTTTAAATTATGAAAGTTGACACTACAACAAGCAGAATTAATGTCAAAACATCTTGATAATGAAGAAATTAAATTACAATTGAAGTAATACCAGACCTTACATATATGTATAGGCGCTCATCAGACTGAGTTGCAAGTTAATACCTGTTCATAAAATATTTAAAAAGGTATCATTTGATAGAAGTCTGGCATTGCTTTTAAGATCAAAGCCAGCA
>NW_027070036.1:334000-355291 GCF_002906115.3 Quercus suber
GAGTAGTGGGGAGGAGAGTAGAGGAGAATGATTCACCTCCACCTTATTTGGATGTTTTTAAAATTAGTAAGGGGGAAGGGAGTAATTAGCCCTTCCCCTTGTGTAATTTTGTTAATATAATAAGGGTAAATTAGGTAATTTACTTGGTCAATAGTTTATGTACTCTACTCCCCTCCAAATCTTTCCAATTTGGGGAATTAAAATTGGGGGGCTAGAGGGAGTCCAAACCCCTCCAAACTCCTCCAAACCCCTCCCCTTTATTTTTTAAAAAACTTCCAAATAAGGTAATTGCATTACTCTCCCTCCCTCTACTCTACTCCCCCTCATTTTTTAAACATCCAAACATGCCATAAGGGTTTCAGAAGTGTCCGCTCCCTCTGCCCAAATTTTCCAAATGATACTCGCCATACTAAACTCGTGATACATATCAGGAACAAATTTTGCTTAAAAATTAAAATATGTTCCCCGGTCAAAATGTAGGCCTGAAAGTTTTATGAAAAATTACAGGTTTTTGTTTTCCTTGAAATAAAAAGATAGTGAAAAAAAAAAGTTAAATTTCAAGCTACAGACATAAAATACCACAAAAAATCACATTATCACTTAAATATAACTTCAACCTAGGATAATCTCTTCTCAAGCCAAAAAAAAAAAAAAAAAAAAAAAAAAAAAACCATAATAATCAATTGTTTGAATAAACCCACGAGGCTGGCTTGCTATTCACGGGGACGTGGGTCTTCAGGATGTGGCGTTGGAGGGGGACTCAATTAATCTTATAAATGCTTTACATGGGAACAATGTACCTCCTATTGCTGTGGAACCTATTATTTTGGGTATTATGGAATTGAGTAAGGTATTTAGAAACATTGCTTTTTCTCATGTACGTAGAAAAGGGAATGTCCCTGCACACCTGTTAGCAAAGCACGCATCTAATGTTGCTGACTTTATTAGTTGGATTGAAGAGAATCCTTACTGTATTAAGCAAGCTTTTATCCAAGATGTACTGTCTTTTTCCCCTTTTAATTGAAATTCCAGTATTCAAATAAAAAAAAAAAAAAAAAAAAAAACATCATATTCTGGAATTTCAAATTTGCTAGAAAAAATAAATGTCATGTTAATTGGTGGCCTTAGAGCAATTGTTAATAAACTATATTAGGAAAGTTTTAACATTATTTTCATGGGAAATATAAAAAGTTATCAATAAAAATTAATTGCTTTATCATTTTCTAATAAAATGTTTCTAAAAATAGTTCCTAAACCAATGTTCTATTTTAGGGCATTTATTAACATTTCCCAAAAATTAAAGTTGCATACTTCCATGTGCGTACCAATAAAAATGCATTTATTATTTAATACAATAATTGAATGATATAAGAAAGAGCCAAATCTTTTGCTCAAAATGAATCCAAACATATTTAGAGACGTTACATTTCAATTGAAAATGTTATTCATATGTAGATTTAATTATTTAGATTTAAATAATACACATAAATATCCTTATAATTTGCCATGAATTGGATTGGAAAATAGCTCCAAATAGATTTGGAGTCAAACTTTGTCATGTAGGAAAAGACATTTGTCATAAATAGCTTTCAAAAGTGTCACTCTCCAGTTTCAAATCATAAATTTTTTTTAGGGGGAAATTTTAAGTATAATTTTTTTTTGACAAATTGATAGTTGGGGGGGGGGGGGAGATTGAATTCTTGAGGTCCCTTTTGAGCTACAAGGCTCTTTGTTTATTAATTTATTTTTTTAATAATTTGATTGTTACAATAATGAGGGATGAGAAATTTGAATGGTTAGTTATTTAGGCCCCTGTTAAAACACAATTTGTTTAATCCAATAAATTGTCCAAGTTGTTACTTAGGTTAATTATGTAAGTCAAGTTTAAACATACATCACATTCAATCAATAAGCAGAAATTAAATTGTACAGTTTTTAGACCCCTTAACACAACCGGATTAGCCTAGTTAATTAGCCAAGTGATTAACTTAGTCAAATTATGCAAATCTAAGTTATCACAATCAAACAATCATATCAAGTATATAGCAGTGGAAATATAAATAACATAAAGATATGATGACTTAGGAAAACCAAACCGATAAAAAACCTGGGGAGGATTTAACCTAGCTATCCTCAAGGTAAACTTGAATCCACTATCTTGAAAGAATCGAAGTTCATACAATAAGACTTACAAGCCCCCATACTCGACTTCTTATTGCTACCCACCAGTAAAACTTACTGACATGAACACGTGCAAGCTCTGAGACCACAGACTTCTTCTTTCTTGGATTCTCCAGTAAGTACAAGCACCCCCACTTGTGTATCTTTAAGCTCTTATGATAGTAATTGAATGATCATCAAGTTCTTGAAGAAATCTCCTCTTGATAATCCTAAGCTTGTGTAAAGAAAAACTCCTCACAGATCTCATAAGAGATTCACATAGATAGCAATATGAGCAACCTCTAAAACGTGGCTAGAGTTTGCCTTATATACCTAGGGCAAAAACATAAAACCCTAAATGTTTTAGGAGCTAGAGCTGAGTTGGAAATTCTGTAGAAAAAATTCATCTGCCCGATTTTCGATTGATTGAGCCTAAGCTTCAATCAATCGAGCCAGGCCAAGATACACAGTGAATTCTGCATCAACTCAATTCCAACATTACATAATCACCACTACTTTGAGCAATTCTAAACAAGACTAAAATAACTTGTTTTGATCATGGTTTGCTAACAATACATATTAGAGTTCTAAATACATAAAATCCTAAGTTTTTAGAACCTAACTTAAATGACACAAGATGTGATGATCTAGCAAAACTAATGAAACAATCCAGTTTCAACGAAAAAACACCTGGGAGGATTTAATCTAAACAATCTACAAGGTAAAAATTCACTAATAGAATGAAAGTTTTTACAATAGACTTAACCCTAAATCTACTACTACCTTATGTAGTACTTACTCACATGACCACACAAAGCTCTAAATTCATAGACTCTTCTATTATGAATCTATTGCACACAAACGCTCTTGTTTGTGGCTTTAAGAACCCCACTCAAGGAATTAAATCATCAACTGTAGTTGATTTGATATAGCAACTTTACTCTACCGGTAATAGCAATATAAATCTAATCTCCAGTAGGTACTTGTTGAGTTAGAAGGTTACAAAACCTCACAGATCTTATAAGAGTATATCACAAGACTTGAAAAATGTGTATTAGGGTTTTCCTTTTATACGTAGCAGTGTTGGACTCCAACCCTAAACGTTTCGTGGGCTTTTGGTCCTTATTTTAAATCTGCAGAATCCTTGTCTCGATCAGTCAAAGGACTCTCTCAAATGGTTGAGCTTAGCATTTTCTAAATTCTTCTTTCTACAACTTGTATGTTCTTAAATTTTGACTTGTATCAACTTGAGTAATGTCTAAAACCTTACTAAGATATAAATGTCTTGTACTAGAAATTTTTTTGTACTCGGTTTGCCAACATACAATTAAAATTAGTTTCTAAACATTTAAACCTAAATATTTAGAACTTAACAATCTCCCCATTGGCAATCTATGACAAAACATACATACAACATGTACTGCTCAAATTCAAGAACTAACCCAATACAAATAATTGCCCAATACAGTTCAATCATAATCTACTATCTACAAGTTACAATAATAGGTAGCAGCTTCATTCAAGAATTAACTTGCAAATTCATGAAACACTAAAAACATAACATAAATGCATGTGTGAAAAATAGAGTATAAACATAACTTAGTAAAGCAAAATAAAAACAACAAACCAAAATATCTCATAATCATCAAGAAGTAAAACAAAATAAAAACAATAAACCAAAATATCTCATAATCATCAAGATTATCATCAAGTTTATTTTGGGAAACAAGTTAAAAGGAAAGCTAAACAAAATGAATAAAAACTACAAGGACACCCCCTATGTACAAAATCTACTCTCAAGGAAGCAACATTAGATATCAATGAATCCAAACTGTCCATGAGCCGCCTGAGTCGTCATAAATTTCTCCATCATAATTTAATGTGATGACTATGTCTCAAGATCTCTCTCAAGCATGGAATGGAGAGAGGGAGAAGCTTCAGAAGGACTAGCAGCAACAACATCATCACCATCAACATCAATAGCAGCAGCGGGATCAAAATTCTCATCTTCTTATGTAGATTCCACTCTGTCTTTTTCCAGTTCCTTCTCTTGGGTCTACTGTCTTTGTTTGGGCATTGCATTACTTTAGATGGTAGCTCCTAAGGGTGGCATTTGATGAACAAGCTTAGAAGAGGAGATACTTTCAAACTCAAGATATTCTAAGATCCTAAGGATAGAAACAAGGAAGAAGAGTCGCTGTATCTTGTATTAGTTTCTACTAGCCTCAACAATTGTTTGAATAAAGAGAGAAGGGAGAAAAATAGAAGCATCTGTGATGAGAGCTTATAGGAATATACACCTCTCAATAGTAATTGTATGCACATGAAAAATAGGAAAGATATTATGGCAAGCAATCCTAAATAGCAAATACTTAACCTCAGTTAACATATGAGAGTCAAGTCTGGACTTAGTACCCCATGTCATTGGTTTGCCATAGAGAAGTGACATGACATTGTCAATAGAGGGAGACACAATGTGTGGATATGTGGGGTGACTAACAATAGAAACTGAGAGAGCATCAACCACTACTTTCTTAGTGATTTGATACTCCTTACCTCAAATCTAAGTAGTCAAGTAGTGCCACCGGATACAGCAGAATGGACAGATAGGTTAGAGTAGAAATCTCTAATTATAGCAGTAGAAGGAGACTCTAAACCTGTACAAATATATAACCGGCCCCAAGACTCTAGATTTTGCCTAACAAAAGGATCAAGCTCATCTAGAACAAATTTCCTCTCACACCAAATGGATCTAATTAACTTGACCAAGGACTCATACTTTTGATGGTTTGCTAAAGTATGAAACCCCTTTAAATCAAAAGGTTCACAAAAGGTAGATGTATCCTTAGCTCCTCTTTTGGCTTTGGTTTTGAATTTCTTAGGAACCATTTCTAAGAACAATAGAGGGAGAGAACAAAAAAAACATAAACAAATCAGGGGCAGACTGCATTAGAGAGATAAAAAGGATATACATGCAATCTTGAAAATCTACATGATGCATGATGCATTGACTCCAATGATGCATGAAACTAATGCATGGAGGTGTTCAAATTCACATTATTTTGAAAATTGATCAAGAAAAACAAGTTTTACAAAAATTCCCCAATTTATGAAGAACATAAACCCTAATTTTCAAAAAACACACAAATTGAACAATTGATCATCACAACAAGTTTGAAACATGTTATAAACATTCAATCAATCAATCAAGAACAAAGATCAAGTAACATGAAAATTTCTTAAGAGCACATGAACCCTAATTTAGCACAATTGAACATAAACCCCAATTTCTTAAGAACACATGAACCCTAATTTCAAATTTTTTTAAGAAACATGAAAATTTTGAAATTAAAGCATAGGAATCATGTTAAAAGCATGGATACATAAAAACCTATTAATCATTTTAACACAAAACACTCAAAATTATCAAAAGCCCCAAATTTTCTTATGTTCAAAATTTTCAGAATTTTGAATGATTTATGCATGAATGAATGTAATTTGGTTCAAAAGAAAGGGTAAAAGAGTCTTACTTGATTTGTAGAAGAAAACCCTTGAAGCTTTGACTAAAAAAAACAAAAACAAAAGAAAAAACAAAAAAAATGAAAGCCAAGAGCAATCGAGAGGGATTGAAGAAAATGAGAGAGAATAGGACAAAACTGATTTGTCAAATCCTTAAGAATTTGAAAATTTCAAATTTCGATCGATCGAGAGAAATCAGGCATTGATCGAAAGAGTAAGTTTAAAATTTTCGATCGATCAAGAATCAATCAAACAAGAATTAAACTAGACTAAAGGTTTTGGCCTAAAAACTAAATATTTTCGGTTGGTCGAGGAACATCTTTAACCGATTGAACCAGTAAAAATTTGAAATTTTGAAAAACTCTGGAAATTTTGCAGAAAAATGACTGAAAAGCAGTTTTTATGATATGTAATACACATGGACACTCGTAGAAGATTTAAAAAACATTCTGCACTCAAGTTTTCAAACTTAATCATAAACTAGAAGTAAAAATCAATTGATTTAAAATTTCTAACACATTTTTCTTCAAATTCCACCCAAATCAAGAAAACTATATCAAACATCACTTCTTATGTAATTAAAGATGGCTAGAATAGACAACACGCACAGTCATATGTACTAAATTTAGCAATTATTTGCATATAGTAAGTGTATAAAACACAAAATAGGTGATATGTAGATAGTATCTAAGCAAATTTTCTACATTATCAATCACATTGATTTGAAAGTAACTATCATTTAAAGAGTTACATAATATAACTGTCACATCTCCTAGAAAACACGTTTGCAATCATGAAAAAGTATTTTGATTCTTGTTGCTTTTTTTTTTGGAGCACAGTCAAAGATCTCATGCATGGCCATATAGGAGATAGAAAAGAAAATGATTGGTGAGTAACAGTAGTGAGATGGTTATTTATGCCTTTTTCCTAGGATTTTTTAGTCCTTACAATTAAAATATCTGACATCAAAATCAATATCCTTTGATTAAAGATTAAAAAAAAAATCACACCATAAAGCATAAAGTAGCATAAACTAGTGAAGTGCAAAATAAAGCTTATCAAAGCTAAATAAGGTACAAAGTCATGAAATGCAAAGTTTCATTAGCCAACCTTAATCACACACTAAATGGTGTGCAATACACCCCCCCCCCTTTTTTTAATTCTTTATTTTTTTATTAAAAAAAAAAAAAAAAACTTATAAACATCCTAAACAAACCTAGAATGAAATGCATGAAAGAAATGTAGAAAATAAATCCTAAACAAAACATTTTTGTCTAAAGAGTCAAGAGATGAAGCACAAGGACCATGTGAAGCAGACTCATTTATGATAACTCTTTTGCTTCCACACTTTCTTAGATGCAGGCTTAAAGTTAGAGTTTCTAGGCACATGGGATTGTTGATCAACTCCAAAATTGGCATAGAGGCTAAGAGCTTTACTAACTCATGAATAAGTATCATAGGATCTTGTGCTTTTGACACACACACTTTTTGTTTAGTTGCTTGCTAGCATGCAACTTAAAGCAGTTTGGTTAAGTATGCCCAACTCCACCATAAAAATGACAAAACCACTGAAGTTTGTTATGAGCGCAATAGGGGAGGGAGGGGGGTTATGCCTCGGGCGAGTGGATCGGGATGGAGAAAAGATGATGGAGTCGCCATCTAGTTTTATGGCATAGGAACCATGTATATAGCGCCCTTACGTGAAAGGACTGATCTTACTACAAAAGTATGGGTTCAGAGTTAAGGTACGACTTGGGAAGATGTTAGACACCTAGGACCGCCCAACCTATGGGTTAGCTTCCACTAATTGTGTTTTATGTCTTAATCTCATTAAAAGCATGTTCAATATTGCATCTTAAACTCACACACACACTAGCATACATCTCAATATACAACATGGCATCAATCATCCAAAACCCTAACATGCATCCTGTCCTATCCCACACCCTAACATCACATCACATATAGCATTGAAACCCTAACATACATCTAACCATACATCTCATCTCATATTTCATCCAAGGCAACAACATGTATATATCAAATTAAGGTAGAAACATAGGCATGGCAAGATTAAACAAACATGTGATTGCATCTAAACATCACCCAAACAAACATACTCACACTCATCATTAAAAAAACATACTCCAAATGCGTGACTTACCTTACTCCACCACAGCACCTATGCATCAATGCATGTCCATGTAAATAAACATATCAAAAACCCTAACTAGTATCAAAGAGGTACACAAAATAAAACAAGACAAAACAAAGAGATAGGAACTCAAAAACAAAACAAAAGAGATTAAACAAAGGCTAAACATATGAAAAAAAAAAAAAAAAAAAAAAAAACAAGAATAAATTAGGGTTTTCTAGGCACGTGTATGCATGAGCAACCATAGGCCTGCGTACGCAGCCTTGTTGTATGCGTACGCATTTGCACTTGAACCCTAATCCTAGAAATAGTAAGAACAGAAACAGAGTAGAAACTTAAAACAATAAATCTAACGACCTTACATGCTTTAAATGATAAAACAAAGAAAGCCTAAATAAGCAAGAAAAAAAACAAAGAAAATAGAAAGATTAAAACAAGAAAAGCAAGGAAATGAAAAAAGAAAGTTTAAACCTTATACCTCAAAAACAAAACCTCTTTAGCTTGATTTTAACCATTCCCTTTAGTCAAATCTATTCACAACCAAACAAAATTGATTAGTAAACTTCAAAACTCGAAGATCAAGACTAGAAAAGGTCCCAATCAAAAGAAAATTTACTTAAGGATATTTTGTGGAAACTATTTCTAGTGAATCTTAAGTTTTCCTGTAGGATTTTCTGTGTGTTTTGAAAAGGTACCATGTATGACTTTTTATATTGAGAATGACTCCTAGACGATGTGAGATTCATTCCAAACCTCAGTCTTTAATGCAAAAAACTTGTCTTTCATAGTTTCTGGAACCCTAGCATGTGTACGCATGCTTGTGTATGCATACATATGCATGAAGCTTGTGTACGCAGGTCTGGAGCATGCGTACACATACGCGTGTCTGCGTACGCATACCCTAGGGCTTCCATGGCTTTTATTTTTCAAAAATAGATTTATTTAGCTCATAAAAGAGTTATATTATCCATAAAAACCTTCATTAAGTCAATTTAAGTCTTTAGAATTTTACCATCATTGGAGAACGGGGCCTCGAGTCGTAAGGCATACAAAATGCGATGTCCACACTTATGCTGTTTCTTAGAAATATGATGAGTAGGTGGGTTAGGATTGGTATCACTTAGATCTACTCTAATTCTCCTAGCGGCTAGTACTTTTTCCTTTTGGACTGTTACTTCCGATTTAGATTCAAACACAGGAGAAACAAACTTAGTATGAGTCAACAAAGAAGATGAACCACTTTCAACATAACCTAATCTAGTCTTGTCAAAGGCAAGTTGTTGAACACTCAGCATGTTATCAAGCTTAGAACTAGAATTTCAAACCAATTGTTCTCTAGCAACATTTAATTCAGTCTCTAAACTCTTAACCTTTTCAATCAAAGACATGCACACAATCTTAATAGCATTAATCAATTCATTAACATCAAACAGTTTGATTAAAAGATTCTTCTTTTTGAGTTCATGAGTGTCAACCTTTTTCAAAGTTAGATCAGCGTTCACAACATCTTTTGCTGCAATCTTGCATAGCTTATCGTAAGTTTCTTGCAAGTCAGCATTCTCAAAGAATTCCTCATCTGAAGGATTCTCAACTTTCTCCTCAACAAATTCATCTACTATAGTAGTAGTAGTGAAGGCCATGAAATTACCTTTTAGATCACTATTAGACTCATGATCAGACTCCTCATCATCACTAAAAGTGATAGCCATGACTTTAACCTTAGGCTTTAAGTAAGTGGGACATTCAAATCTAACAAGTCCACAACCTTGACATTATTAGGACATATGTGTTTTCACTTGTTAAGAACATATGTCATTTGTTTATGTAAATTGGCTAATCCTTTGACAAAACGCACTCTACTTGTAATTAGGTAGTTCTAGGTGTTTTTAATACTTTAAGAAACAAGATTTCAAGATCAAGTGTTAAAGTCATCAAGTCTGTCCAAGAAAAACAAGCTAAAGTACAAATTCATTAAAGCTTGAAACCTGCTCAATAGCTCCTCGACACCTTGCTATCTGTCGAGATTTATAAAATCAGATTTTCTGATCTGATTTCTTTGGATCCGTGAATGTGTCTTTGGGCTTTCTTTTCTTCTAACCCTAGATATATAAAAGGATTATTTTAAGAGTCGTAAAATTGTACACAAGTTGCACAAGCATTGAGCAAACTCTGTTCAAGCAATTTGTGATCAAAGACGAAGTTCTTGACCTAGTTCATCTCTTCTGAAGAAGTTGTTGTGTATTTACACCAAAGGGTTTTGTGATCAAGCATCTTCTTGATCTTAATTGTGTAGGATGAAATAAATAACTTTGCAGCTAACATTTCCTTCAAAGTTAGTGTTGAAGTCGCATACTGGGATCTGCACATTGGTTAGTCACGTACTTGGGAGCTGTGCATCAAAGGTGGGAACTGTCACTACAGATCAAGTCCAATTGGGTATTGGGGTAAGGATTC
Organism: Quercus suber; assembly: GCF_002906115.3. Taxonomy (NCBI): domain Eukaryota; kingdom Viridiplantae; phylum Streptophyta; class Magnoliopsida; order Fagales; family Fagaceae; genus Quercus; species Quercus suber. Next base: position 344,289 of record NW_027070036.1, read on the forward strand.
AACTGTAGGTTGGTAAGGTACTTGGGATTCCTTTACTTGTAGCTTGATTTGATAATAATGGAATTTCGGGAGTGGTGACCTAAAAATCACCCGGTGGGGTTTTTGCTGTAAGAGTTTTCCCTATTCATAAACAAATCACTGTGTTATTTAATTTCCGTTGCTTAATTAGTTTATTGGTGATTTGTTTGTGCTTCCACGTGTTTGCATGATAAATTGATTAATTAATAACTTGACTAATTGATTAATTGATTTAATCACTAAAGGTCATTCAGTTTGTGGCCTATCAAGTGGTATCAGAGCAAGCGCACTCTGATTAGGTTTTAATCTTTGCTGTATTTGATCTATTGACCCCTGTTTGCCATGAATAGAGGACAGTCGTTAATTATACCTCCTTTATTTGATGGGACTAACTATGCATACTGAAAGTACACATGAGAGCTTTTTTACAGTCCTTAGATGAAAAGGTATGGCAAGCTGTAGAGATTGGCTGGACTAAGCCAAAGGAAGCGCTGGCCGATTGGGATGAAGCCAAGATCAAGGCGGCAAACTTCAACAGCAGGGCATTGAATGCGTTGTTCAGTGCGGTCACCAATGAGGAGTTCAAGAAGATATCCTCAACTGAAACTGCTAAGGAGGCATGGACCATCCTCCAGACAACTTATGAGGGCACAAAGGCTGTCAAGGATTCAAAGTTTTAGAGGCTCATAAAAAGTTTTGAAGAAATAAAGATGGAGGAGGATGAGTCGTTTGATGAGTTCTATGCCAAGCTCAAGGACATAGTGAACTCAGCCTTTAATCTTGGGGAAACCATCCCTGAACCCAAGATTGTGAGGAAGGTGCTCAGATTTCTACCCGAGAGATTCCATGCCAAGATTACGGTGATAGAAGAATCAAAGGATATCGATAAGATTCCTTTGATTGAACTGGTTGGAAACTTGCAAGATGGGTAAAGGCAAGAGCATGGCTTTGAAGGTGAAGAGTAGTGATACAGATGAGTCTTCCAATGATGAAGATTCCAAGATGAAGTCCTACATTACAAGGCAGTTCAAGAAGTTTATAAAGAATGTCAATGGGAGGAGCTTCGACAAGGACCGCAAACAATCTAGTTCTTCTCAGTTTAAGAGACAAGACAAAGGGAAGAAGGATGCTAAGGATGGCGGTCAGTACACTATTCCTGCAGGACCAAAATGTTTTGGATGTCATGGATTCAATCACATGAAGCATGAATGCCCTACATATCTCAAGAGCATTAGGAAGAGTAAGGCACTTGGTACAATCTTGAGTGACACTGAGTCTGAAGATGATTCCGACAATGAGGATGACGGAATCTTAAATGCCTTCACTGCCACAGTCAATCCTACTGAAGGGATTGTTAATGAAGTGGAAGAAGAAGAAGAATTGGTGGATTCAAAGTGTGAGAAGATGGATGACCAAGATGATATCCATTCAGCCTATGAGAAATTATATAAGCTCTTTAAGAATCATGAGAAACTGTATAGGCTAGCCACCAAGAAGCTCAGTGATGTGGAACTTAATCGTGAAGAGTTGTCCACAAAGTTTGATGAGGCGAATCAAACTATTGGAGTGCTGAAGTTTGAAAACAATTTCTTCACTGAGAAGACCAAAAAGCTTGAAGCGGAGCTGCTTCAAGTCAGAGCTTAACTGGAGAGGACTTTAAGTGCAAAGCTTGATGAGATGCTCAGTAATCAGAAATCTGCTTCGGATCAAACAGGCTTAGGGTATGGTCTTTCTTCCTCTAATACTGCTTCTACTAGTGCTACTGTTTTTGTTTCTCCTGCTAATAACACTAAAATTGAGAACACTTATGATAAAACTCAATTAGCTAATGAGAACTTAGACAAGGGTAAATCTATATTAGAAGCACCCCCTAAGCAAGATAAAAAAGATGCTAAAAACCCTAGGGCTAAGAAGGCTAACTCTCAAAAGCCAAAACAGAAAAAGCAGCATCTCTGTCATCATTATGGAGCTGCCAGTCATACTCAACCAAATTGCTTTATGTGGCTAGCCACTTAACAAAGAATGACATGATAACATCTGGAAGCCAAAATCAGCTTCAATCCTCTCTTGCTCCTCTTGGAGATCTTCTGAAAGCCCTCATGTTCCTTTCGAACTTGAACGGTTTCAATTCTTCCCCCTCCTAGCCAGTTCAAGTGTTCAATCAAAGGAAAGGTTCTTCTAAGGTATGGAAAAAAAAAGGACTCTAAGTGATTTTATCACTTTCTTCTATCTGATTGTTTTTGTTTGTTGCATTACTTGTGTGTTTTGCACTTTTTTTGAGTCAGTCTAGTTTTATGTTTCACTTTGTTTAGCATGTTTTTTTTGTGTGTGTTTATTTTCAATTTTGTTTATTTTGTTTTTGATATAAAAATAAAAAAAAAAATTTAAAAAATTGAAAAATACAAAAATAGTGTGTGTTTTGTGTGCATTGGTACTTGTGTACCTTGGATGGCCATTGAAACAAAGTTTTCTAAACTTTATATTTTTTGTAGCTTAGATGAGCATCTCCATGCACAATTAAGCAAGTGAGCTTTGTGGCTCTTATTTGTGATGAGTAAGATTAAGTTATCTCTTAAAACTTAACACTCATATCACTCTTTTTGACGGGTAGGACTAGAAAATCCTAAGAGAAATGCATAAATAACCATCTCACCACTGTTGCCCGCCATTCATAATATGACACTTGTATGCTTCGGCATAGCAAAAGTGCAGTGTCAAAGACACTTGTATGCTTCGGCATAGCAAAAGTGTAGTGTCAAAGACACCCGTATGCTTCGGCATAGAAAAAGTGCAGTGTCAAATGCTTAACATCTTGGGTATTTCTTCTCTGTTTTTATGCCCATGCATGATATGCTAAAATAAAAGAAAATATGCTAAGAAAATAAAAGGCAAAAAGATCAAAAATACTTTTAAATATGATTGCAAGCGTGTTTTCTAGGAGATGTGGGAGTTATAGGATGTACCTCAAAGGTAATAGTCCCCATCAAATAGTTATGATTGTGTGTGAGTTAAAGTTATTTTCTCATATCTCAGATCATCATAACTTGTATACACATATGCAATCTTGCGATATTTTTCACACACAACACTCAACATTCTTTGCTAATATTGATACATGTGCAAGTACAATGTGATTTGGCCGTCACAAGTGTTTACATGTGCTAATGTATGCTCACTAAACTATCTTGACTTGTTTTTTTGAAAAATAAAATTGGTTAGACTTGTTTAGTGTGTGTGTGTTTCTGAGGATCCATGTGCTTAAAATGTTTGATGAGAGATGATTTTGAGAGCTTAATATATTGATTGGATCATTGGTTGAGGTGTATGTTGGATTGCATTCATGTCTGTGTTTTTCACTTCTCGAAAAACTGCTTTTAAAAGCTGGCTCAACACCTTCTTGACACCTCCTTGATTCCTTGTTATCTGTCGAGCTTCTCAAGCCCTTTTCTTATTACAGTCTCGACACCTCCTCGACACTCGGTGGATCGATCGAGAAAGTTTCTGCCTCCTCAATACCTGGTGGATCGATCGAGATTCTGTTCCTTGAAGGTGATTCTTGTTCCTTGATACCTCTCGGCACCTGCATCTGTCGAATGTCATTTTCTCGACACCTCATCTGTCAAGAATTACTGATGCTCCTATATAAGCTTTTGTCGCGATCCGTTTCTCACTTTCTTGATCTCTCTCGATCTATCCGCGGCTGTTCATCTCCCAAACTCCTTTTTCTCACTCAAAATCTTCAATCCACATGATTTTCGGCCCTTCTTTGCTTCAAATCACTTGGTATGATCTCTTTTTCCTTCTTTATTCATGCATTTCATGTTTTGAATCTTATGTTTTAGGGTTTTTGAAAAATTTTGGGGTTTTTCAAAATTGATGAGTTATTCTTGAAATTATGGGTTTTCATTTAAATGTGTTCAAAATCTCATGCATTGCATCACATGTGCATCAGAATGGTATTTTCATGCATTTAGATGTGTGTTCTATGCTTGTGTGCTAGTAGGATTGGATTGAGCTGAGCCCATGATGTTTTTTACTTTGCATGTCACATGTTCATGCATTCCCTATGCATATGTACTTTTTATTCAATATATTTGATATATTTGAATTGTTTTGGGACTTTTCTGATTGTCTCTTTCTCTCTCTCTTTCTCATTCTGTTTACGTTAGTTGTGTCTATGACACCTAAGCGTAAATCCACTCCTGCTTAGAACCCTCTGCGTTTTGGAGCTTTATCCTCTTCTGATTCTGCTCCTCTTAATCTTCAGTTCCGTGATGAGGATGCCTATAAGGCATTTTCGGAGAACTTTTCTAGACGAAGTGTTCATTCGGAACGCCAAGTCATTTTGGCGGACTTCGCCGACATTGACCTTCCCTCTGTCATTCACAGTAAGGGATGAGAGTTACTATGTGACGTCCCAGTCACATGTCCTCTCTTGCTCATTCAGGAGTTTTACTCCAACATGCACGGGATTGATCATTCAGTACCTCTCTTTTTCACTCACGTTCGAGGTACGTGCATCCCTATCACACCGCAGCCAGTTATGGATGTGCTTTAGGTTCTTAAAATAGAGTTTCTTAACTATCCTTCTTGTGAGCGTCTGAGGATTGTGTCCAAAGATGAGCTCATTTGTGCTTTTTGTGAGCACCCTACTGATTGGGGTGAACATCAATATACATCATGTAGACCTTTTGCTAAAAGTCCTAGATTCTTAAACATGGTGATGACTTTTGTACTCCATCCACTCTCTCACTACAACTCCATCACAGAGCCTCGTGCTCGATTTTTGTTATCTCTTCTTGAGCATCTTACTATAGATTTTCCTTCTCATTTCATTCTTTCTATCATTGATGTTCATTTAGATTCGGCGTCCCGTGATAAGCTCATCTTTCCTTCTGCTATCATGAGGATCTTACGCCATTTTTCTGTCATTTTTCTTGTGTCCGACCACTTTACACACATTTGTACCATAGATGTCGCTACCGTAAGACGTAGTAAGGCTCAGTTTAGGTCGAGACAGCCGGATTCCACTCCTCATTCCCGTTCAGCTCCATCCCGATCTGCTCCGTCTACATCCGCTCCTTCTTCCTTTATGGGCGATGTATCTCTTGGAGACATCATGGCGCAGCTGTAGCACATGGATGCTTGCCTCGATACACTCTCCACTGAGTTGTATCAGGTGAATGTTCGTGTTGGTCGTATTGCACAACAGCAGGCGACCACAGGTTGTTTTGCTCCTGAGGCTATTCCTTCACCACCTCCTCCAGTAGCTTCTGATTCTGAGGATGATGATGACGAGGACGATGATGCGTTAAGTGACGATGATAGAGATGCTAGCTCTACTAATGAGATGTCTACTTGATACTCTGCCCTTTGTCAATCGTGACAAAAAGAGGGAGTAGTTTTGGAGATATGAGAGTAGTCATCTTAGGGGGAGAGTTAGTATAGGACATTTTTGATAGGGGGAGTGTTGATTTTTAAGGGATGTAGTGAGGTTATGATGTATCTTTTCTTTTCTTTCTTTTTAGATGCATTGTTCTTGTATATGAGGGCTTGTGACCAATTTTTACATACATTGTATTTTTTTTCTATATGTGGATGTATGTTTCTTTCACCTATCTCTTCATGTGTTGTTTCTTTTCTATCTTTATACATATGTTTCCTATACTTGTATACAATCTATTATTTCTGTTTCACACAATATACCTTGATGAGTTTTGTTTAAAGTGTTTCAAAAATATAGGTTGTCAAAGTCTACTTGCCATAAACTCTTTTCTTGCAAAGTTTTTCAAGGGTTTGTGATAGGATAGATTTTATTGTATTCAACAAGTGAGTATGAGTTGAGTGATTTATGACTTCTCTCATATGTTCATTTATTTGTTGTGGTTTTGTCACGAATTGCCAAAGGGGGAGATTGTTAGGACATATGTGTTTTCATTTGTTAAGAACATATGTCATTTGTTTATGTAAATTGGCTAATCCTTTGACAAAACACACTCTACTTGTAATTGGGTAGTTCTAGGTGTTTTTAATACTTCAAGAAATAAGGTTTCAAAATCAAGTGTTGAAGTCATCAAGTCTATCCAAGAAAAACAAGCTGAAGTGCAAATTCATTAAAGCTCGACACCGGCTCGATAGCTCCTCGACACCTTGCTATCTGTCGAGATTTATAAAATCAGATTTTCTGATCTGATTTCTTGGGATCCGGGAATGTATCTTTGGGCTTTCTTTTCTTCTAACCCTAGACATATAAAAGGATTATTTTAAGAGCTGTCAAATTTACACAAGTTGCACAAACATTGAGCAAACTCTGTTCAAGCAATTTGTGATCAAAGACGAAGTTCTTGACCTAGTTCATCTCTTTTGAAGAAGTTGCTGTGTATTTGCACTAAATGGTTTTGTGACCAAACATCTTCTTGATCTTCATCTTGTAGGATGAACTGAAGAACTTTGCAACCAACCTCTCATTCAAAGTTGGTGTTGAAGTCGCGTACTGGGATCCGCGCATTGGTTGGTTACGTACTTGGGAGCCGTGCATCAAAGGTGGGAACTGTCACTACAGATCAAGTCCAATTGGGTATTGGGGTAAGGGTTCAACTGTAGGTTGGAAAGGTACTTGGAATTCCTTTACTTATAACCGCTTGATTTGATAATAGTGGAGTTTCGAGAGTGGTGACCTGAAAATCACCTAATGGGGTTTTTGCCGCAAGGGTTTTCCCTATTTGTAAACAAATCACCGTGTTATTTAATTTCTGCTACTTAATTAGTTTATTGGTGATTTGTTTGTGCTTCCACGTGTTTGCATGATAAATTAATTAATTAATAACTTGACTAATTGATTAATTGGTTTAATCACTTGGGGTCATTCGGTTTGTGGCCTATCAGACATCTAAAACGTTGTTGACCTAAAGGGTTGCTAGAAGATTGTCCGACCTTATCTTTGCTAGAACTTGGTTTTTCAGATGAATTTTCTCTAGGATGGTCATTCTTCTTTACATTCTTAAGGTAAGTAAAGTTTTTGTTTCTTGCCCTTCTATTATTGTTTTTTAAAAAGTTTCTAAACTGTTTAGCAAGATATGCAATTTCAGTAGATGAAATTTCATTATCTATAGATTTCTAGGCCATAGACTTGGACTTATTTGTCTTAGGTAAGTCATACTCATAAGATTGAAGGGATCCTATAGGTTCATCCACAAGGATAGTGTTTAAATCCTTGCTCTCAGTTATGGTAGTGACTTTGGGCTTAAAGTCTTCAGTTAAGGATCTTAAGATTTTCGCAACTATCTTAGGTTCCTCATAAACTTCTCCCAAGTTAAAAGCAGAGTTTACTATTTCATTGAGTTTTCCATAAAACTCATCAAAAGTCTCATCTTTTGTCATTTTGATACTCTCAAACCTAGAAGTTTACTGTTGCAATTTATTTATTTTTACAACTTTTGTTCCCTCATGCATAGTTTGTAGAATATTCCAAGCAATGTGTGCTACATCTACATTAGATATACTCTTAAATTCTTCTAGAGGAACAACATTGAATATTGCATTCATTGCCTTGCTATTAAAGATTGCTACTTCTTTTTAAGCATCAATCCATTAAGCCACAGGAGTGGTAGGTTTTTCCCAACCAGTTTCTACAGACTACCAAACTTTCTCATGCAAATACTCACCTTCCAGTATGCATAGTTATTCCCATGAAAGTGGGGAGGAATCACCAAAGATTATCCTCTATCCATGACAATGGGGTTCAATGATCAACTCTAAGTAAGAGTACCTAATAAAGAGTTAACCTACTCTGATACAACTTGTTAGTTATTTAGACCCCTGTTAATACATAGTTTGTTTAATCTAATAAATTATCCAAGTTGTTACTTAGGTCAATTATGCAAGTTAGGGTTAAACATACATCACATTCAATCAATATGCGAAAATTAAATGACACAGGATGTAATGACCCAAGAAAACCAATGAAACAATCTAGTTTCAAGGTAAAAAATCTGGGGAGGATTTAACTTAAACAATCCACAATGTAACAATTCACTACTAGAATAGAAGTTTTTACAATAGATTTAACCTTAAATCTACTAGTACCTCATGTAGTACTTATTCATGTGACCACACACAACTTCAAATTCACAGACTCTTCTATTATGAATCTGTTGCACACAAATGCTTCTGTTTGTGACTTTGAAAGGTTTAAATCATCAACTATAGTTGATTTGATGTAGCAACTTAACACCATTAGTAATAGCAATATAGATATAATCTCTGGTAGGTGTTTGTTTAGTTAAAAGGTTATAGAACCTCACAGATTTCACAGGATTAACTCACAAGACTTGAAAAACGTGTACTAGGGTTTTCTTTTTATACCTAGTAGTGTTGGACTCAAACCTTAAACGTTTCGTAGGCTTTTGGGCTTTCTTTAAAATCTGCAGAATCCGTGTCTCGATCGGTTGAGCTTAGCAATTTCTAAATTCTTCTTTCGGTAGCTTGTATGTTCTTGAATCTTGACTTATATCAACTTGAGCAATGCCTAAAACCTTACTAAGATATAAATATCTTATACTAGAAATGTTTTTGTGCTTGGTTTGCCAACATACAATAAAAATTAGTTTCTAAACATTTAATCCAAAATATTTAGAACCTAACATGAACCCTATCTCTCTCGATAAAAGAGAGTAAGATATATTGCTGAGCTACAAGTTAAGCCCTAGAAAAGAGGTTTAGTATTAAGTTTTTTTATAAAGAGGTTTAAAAATTGATAAGAGCTTTAATTTCAATTAAATATGCTCTTAAAAATTGAGAAGAGTTTTTTATCCGCCTACAACAAAAAGAAATATATTGACATCTTTGAGAAAACTACACTGTTAAAGTGTTTTAAAGCTCTTAAAATTGTTTACTCACCAACTGCTCAAGTATTTTTAGTTGTGAGAAATGACAAATGATGATATGATAAAAATGGTTTTTAGTTTCATACTAAAACCAATTAATTCAATTAATAACCAATTATTATTATTATTGTATAAGACTGCTTTTTATTTTTATTTTTTATTATTTACTTATTTTACTTTTGTTACTATACTAGGTCTTGAAATTTTTTGGTTGAATAATTCTTGAAATTAAATCTTAAGGCTTATTGAAAGACTCATTCTCGATAGTATTTTGGTTTTTTGAAAGATATGATAGAATTTCAATTTATGACATACAATATATTGCGATAATTGTTTTTTATCATTATGTCAAGATATCAATTGGTTTTTAGTGTAGTAAGATTTAATCCTAAATCTTTTATTCATTGAAAATATACTTTATCAGTTGAGTTAACTTGGTAGTGTTAATCATTGAATCATATAAACAAGGAGAGTCATGTTTTACAATCATATTAAGTCGACTAGATCTAATCCATTATATCAGATTCTTTTGTCTCACTTTTTGTATTTCATTTTTTACTTTGCTAATTGTGGTATGTCATGTGTCTAATTTTTCCTATTTTATACTTTGTTTATTTATAAAGAAAGTAAAAAGAACATACGGACAATTTGTGAGGTATAAAGTATAACATAAAGTGAGCGTTTGGATTCAACTGAATCCGGCGTTTTCACATTTGTGTTTTCAGATTTTTTTTTTCCTGCGCGTGAACAGTAACATCACATGAGTTTACTGTGCAGGAGACAAAAATCACTGTTCACACACTGTTTAGCACTGTTCACATCACTATTCATGCACTAAAAAATATTAAAAATTGGTCACACTGTACTATTTACACATTTAAAAATTATTTTATTACAGTATTTTCAGTTTTCAGTTTTCAGTTTTAGCAACAATAAGTTCAGTTCAAACAGACGCAAAAGGTAGAATGGAGAATTGGTATTCCATTAAACACGTGTGCTTTCATGCATGAGTACTAAATGTACCTCATCTAGATGGAAAATTAGTGGGATCTGTTATTATGATAGAGGAGCAATTACGTAATAATTGTGCCCCTAGAGTATTGTATAATTTCTTTGCCTAGATGGACCATACTTTTGTCCCCCTTCCAAGTGTTTGCTATTCACCTTATTTCAGTCCTGATACCTATAAATAGAAGAGGTTATTGCAAAGCTCCACACGCCAACGTTATCTCTTCTGCCCAAACCTAAAGAGTTTCTAAACGACGTTTTATACAATGGCCAAGAGTGAGTTCAGCTTGTCATCAACCATGATTGATGATCAGATCATGAACAAAATTTTGAAAACCCATGATCATGGAGAAAAAGACTTTGATGTTGGCCCTCTTTTCACTGTCGTCAAAAATATTCTCAACCGTGCCTATGATGTAGTTCATAATGGTTTTTTGGTATATATATGTCACTCACATATCTGTTTATATTTAACATTTTTTTTTCCACTGGTAGCTCATCTTTTATTAATAGAAGTCCCTGTTAATTAGCTCGTGATCTCTGTGGACCTATTTGCCTTTATTAAATGACAGAGAGACAAGCAGATGAAGATATTTAAATTTAAACACCTAATTATAACTTTTTTTTCATACCATATATATATATATATTTTAATTCTCTCCATTAATATCTTTTAAGTTTTTTCATTGATGATTATTTATGAAATACCGTAGCATAAGAAACCGGAGAATCTACCGGAAGCGGAGCCCTCAACTCCCAGCTTGGGTCTACCGTTGTGTACGCTAAAGCAACTTTACTGCGAGGTAATTACAAAGAAATAGCAAATTCTCCACCAGAAAGAAAAAAAATCTTGTACGTTAGTTATACTATATCTTATATGCAAGGAAGAAAAATAATGAGTCCCATAATTGTTTTAGTTTATATTCTACCTATCAGAAACTGTCATATATCTATATATATATATTTTTTATAAAATAACCAAAGTTTAAATAATTTAAAAAAAAAAAAAAAAAATATTGACTCTTGCATATGAATAAAAATCTTTTGTCCGGCACATTCCTAATATCCATTTTACACTCCATTAGTAAATTG